>NC_083401.1:8549803-8717303 GCF_020745735.1 Hemiscyllium ocellatum | reverse complement strand
GGGGAACACAGCAAGGCAGGCAGCACCAGGAGGGACAGGCAGGAGGCTGGGGGAACACAGCAAGCCAGGCAGCACCAGGAGGGACAGGCAGGAGGCTGGGGGAACACAGCAAGGCAGGCAGCATCAGGAGGGACAGGCAGGAGGCGGGGGGAACACAGCAAGCCAGGCAGCATCAGGAGGGACAGGCAGGAGGCGGGGGGAACACAGCAAGGCAGGCAGCACCAGGAGGGACAGGCAGGAGGCTGGGGGAACACAGCAAGCCAGGCAGCATCAGGAGGGACAGGCAGGAGGCGAGGAGAACACAGCAAGGCAGGCAGCACCAGGAGGGACAGGCAGGAGGCTGGGGGAACACAGCAAGGCAGACAGCATCAGGAGGGACAGGCAGGAGGCGGGGGGAGCACAGCAAGGCAGGCAGCACCAGGAGGGACAGGCAGGAGGCTGGGGGAACACAGCAAGGAAGGCAGCATCAGGAGGGACAGGCAGGAGGCTGGGAGAACACAGCAAGGCAGGCAGCATCAGGAGGGACAGGCAGGAGGCTGTGGGAACACAGCAAGGCAGGCAGCACCAGGAGGGACAGGCAGGAGGCTGGAGGAACACAGCAAGGCAGGCAGCATCAGGAGGGACAGGCAGGAGGCTGGGGGAACACAGCATGGCAGGCAGCATCAGGAGGGACAGGCAGGAGGCTGGGGGAGCACAGCAAGGCAGGCAGCATCAGGAGGGACAGGCAGGAGGCTGGGGGAGCACAGCAAACCAGGCAGCATCAGGAAGTGAGGAAATCGACATTTCGGGTGTAACCCTCCTTCAGGACTTGGTTGTCCTCTGGTTTCAGTGAAATATCCCCAGTTGTCACAGTTGTGGACTTCCTTTAACCAAGTAAAGAAAGTATCACATCCAAACAACTAGCTCTGTACAATAAACTATCAGAAAATTATGTATAAATTGTTAGCTACCTAAATAAGGTAACTGTGATTGTGAACCCACTAAAATCAACACCAATGAGGTCCTCAATTAACCCTGTCTCATTACTCATTACCAAGTCTAAAACAGCTCACTCCATCAGCTGGTGGTGAGTCTGAAACAGGGTGGAAAAAAACAGGGACTGAAGTTGTAGGAAAACCATCAATTCACTGGTCGGAAGAAACTGCTGTTATGGAGTGTTTACAAATTGCTGTAAATTAGAAATGTGTATAATTTTAATGGAGTACTTGGATTTACTTGAGAACGTTAGGGCCAATATACGGTGATAAAAGTAAGGGAAGAGACGTTAAAGTATGATCTCCAAGAAGCAGGATTGTTTGGAGTGGAATAGGGCCCCAGTGTAATTAATATTCTTTAAAGGCAGTAATTGACAAGCCTTATCTGAAGGGCTGTAATGGGAGCAGAGCTGGTGTCTCCTTACTGTGTATGAGTCACGGATACTTCCAATATCCCTGCTGTATCCAGCTGCAGTGAGTGGCTAACTACATTTCAGAGCTGGAACTTGAGTGGGTGGGGGGGGGAATTCAGTGTTGGTGATGCTGAGATCATTGTTCAGTGAGGTGGTGAGACTGCAGGTTAAAACTGAACAGGCAGGAAAGGCCAGAGAGACCACTGAGCAGAGTAGACCAAGGTGGTTATTGCTGGAGCCTCCTGTGGCTATTCCTCTGTCTGTCTGACTGACATCCTGTTTTGGATTTTGTTGGGGTGAGTAGTAGAAGCCAATTCCATGGAGCCATGGCTGGCTCTGCTGTACTAGAGGAGAGGAAGGGGAATGGCAGGGTGATAGTATTCGAGTTTCAATATTATGGGAACAGGCAGATAGTTCTGTAGATGAAAAGACACTCCAGAATGGAAAGTTGCCTCCCTGGTGCCAGGGTCAGAGTGTCTCAGAGTGGCTATAGAACATTCTGGAGTGGAAAGTTGAACAGCCCATTGATCACCGCACACATCAGTAACAATGGCATTATTACCATCATGGATGTTGACAACGAAACCCCTCTCCTTCCTCTCCAAGTTCCTCTCCAGCCCCAGTTGATGTCTGTAACCCAGACCTTTAGCAGCAGAGAACAGTATCCATCCCCGAATGGTACCATCCCATACCACAACTGTGTTCCTCTCCCCAAAGGAAATGGTTCCCTGTGCTGTAGTACCATGGTCAGATTGCTTATCCTCCCTGCAGCTTCCACACTGTTCCCACAGTTTGCAAGAACCTTGCAACTGATGGACAGTTGCAGGGACCAGGAAGCAACCCTCTGGATCTCCATACCGAAAGATCTGTGATAGGCTGGAGGACTGGATAAATTGCTAAAGATGGGGACAGCAGAGTAGGCAGCCTACAGGGCTCCTGTTCCTGGGCCTGTCCTCCTCATCTGCAATTTCCTTTTTCCTTCTAACCCTGCTTTCTTTTTCTCAACCTTACCTGGTAGAGAGAGCTCTTCGGCAGGAAGCAGCTTCCATGGGCTCTGGAGCAGTGGTGATGGTGTTTTCACAGGCAGCGTGGCTACAGAGTCGGTCAGTCAGTCGGTCTGTGAAGCATGGTGAATGACTCCCCCTGCTGTGTGCAGTGGGCCTGTGGTGGCAGCATCTCATGGGCTGGTGTAGCCCAGAGCAGGACACTCTCTCGGTGGGATGGTGAGAGCGCGGAATCCCAGAGCAGAACAATCTCTCAGTGGAATAGTGTGAGGAGGGAATTCCGGAGTGGGAAACACTCTCAGTGGGATTGTGTGGGTGGAGAATCCCAGAGCAGGACACTCTCCCGGTGGGATTGTGTGGGTGGAGAATCCCAGAGTGGGACACTCTCCTGGTGGGATTGTGTGGGTGGAGAATCCCAGAGCGGGACACTCTCAGGGTGGGATTGTGTGGGTGGAGAATCCCAGAGCGGGACACTCTCTCGGTGGGATTGTGTGGGTGGAGAATCCCAGAGCGGGACACTCTCTCGATGGGATTGTGTGGGTGGAGAATCCCAGAGTGGGACACTCTCTCGGTGGGATTGTGTGGGTGGAGAATCCCAGAGCGGGACACTCTCTCGGTGGGATTGTGTGGGTGGAGAATCCCAGAGTGGGACACTCTCTGGGTGGGATTGTGTGGGTGGAGAATCCCAGAGCGGGACACTCTCTCGATGGGATTGTGTGGGTGGAGAATCCCAGAGTGGTACACTCTCTCGGTGGGATGGTGTGGGTGGAGAATCCCAGAGTGGGACACTCTCCCGGTGGGATAGTGTGGGTGGAGAATCCCAGAGTGGGACACTCTCTCGATGGGATGGTGTGAGTGGAGAATCCCAGAGTGGGACACTCTCTCGGTGGGATTGTGTGGGTGGAGAATCCCAGAGTGGGACACTCTCTCGGTGGGATTGTATGGGCGGGGAGTCTCGGAGTGGGACACTCTCTCAGTGGGATAGTGTGGGCGGGGAGTCTCGGAGTGGGACCCTGTCTCGGTGGGATAGTGTGGGCGGGGAGTCTCGGAGTGGGACCCTGTCTCGGTGGGGTGTTGTGAGCTGGAATACCCCGAGTGGGACACTCCCTGTGTAATGGCGTGGGCTAGAGAGCCTTGAGCAAGATCCTTTTTCAGTGGGGTGATTTGAGCTGGGAAACTCGGAGGAGGAGTCTGCCGACACATGCTGTTGCTGTGGAGAAGGAAAAGTTGTTTAAGTTATCTTTTTAACTTGTATTTCATGATGGGCGCTTATATAGAAGTGACGATTCACACATTGCTTATTATATTCAATGCAAGTGACAATAAGGGGTAGTCATTCATTCATTATTGAGTAAAGGTTGGATGTGCACTAGATTAAAAAGCAAACAGTCCAAAATAATAATCTCTGGATTACTACCTGATCCGAATCGGGAATCTGGCTCAGCGTATAAAGTAAAGGTGATAAAGGAGTGACTCAAAGATTGATATGGATGGAATAGCTTTCCGCTTGTGAGGCACAGGCACCAGTACTGGGCTGGAAGGGAACTGTTGGATAGGATGAACCAAGTGGGGCCCAGTATCCTGCCAAAAGAAACATCAGTGAGTTAGCCTTAAAGAGAAACTTGTAACCTCATCAGTTCAGTAAGAAATCTTAAAACAAAGAGTTAGAAATATAGAAACACAGAAGATAGGAGCAGGAGGAGGCCATTCGGCCCTTTGAGTCTGCCCCACCATTCATCACGATCATGGCTGATCATCCCACAACAGCCCAAACCCACTTTCTCCCCATAACCTTTGGTCCCATTCCCCCCAAGCGATATATCTAGCTGCCTCTTGAATACATTCCAAGTTTTGGTACCAACTACTTCCCTGTGGTAATGAATCCCACAGGCTCACCACTCTCTGGGTGAAGAAATGTTTCCTCAGCTCCATCCTAAATATTCCACCCCAAGTCCTCACAGTGTGACCCCCTGGTTCTGGACACACCCACCGTCAGGAACATATTCCCAGCATCTACCCTGTGCAGTCCTATTTGAATTTTATAAGTCTCTGTAAATCCCCCGTCACTCATGTGAACTCCAGTGAAAACAATCCTAATCAAGTCAATCTCTCCTCATAGAGAGGAGAAACTCCACAGATTCTGGAAATCTAAAACAGAAAGAGAATGTTTAGATTCGATCCCCTACAGTGTGGAAACAGGCCCTTCGGCCCAACAAGTCCACACCGACTGTCTGAAGAGTAACCCACTCAGACTCAATTCATTCTGATTAACACACCTATCACTACGGGCAATTTAGCATGGCCAATTCACCTGACCTGCACATCTTTGGACTGTGGGAGGAAACTGGAGCACCCAGAGGTAACCCATGCAGACACGGGGAGAATGTGCAAACTCCACACAGACAGTCGCCCAAGGCTGGAATCGAACCCGGGTACTGTGAGGCAACAGTACTAACCACTGAGTCACCGTGCCGTGTTGGAGAAACTCAGCAGGTCTGGCAGCATCAGTGGAGAGAGAAATAGAGTTAAAGGTTTTCACCTCTCCCCTTACAAATCCTGCATTGTCTGAGCTAATAATATTCCTCTCTATTGTGTTAATTTCGTCCTTAAGTATCTACACCACTCCACTGTCTTTTCCTTTTTGTCAGTCTTCCCAAATTAATTGGTAGGGGGGTGGAGGGGAGAGGTGGGGTGGAGAAGGAGTTGAATAGTGGAAAAGCAAGGGGGAGAGCTTTAGGATTGGGGTGTGGGGAGGAGAGGTAGGGGATGTGAGGGGGCGGGAATGGTGGGGAGCAGGTGGGACTTGAACCTGGACCTCCTGGCTCAATGGTGGGGACATTATCATCACACTGCAACGAGGTGCTGAGCATTTGCAGCACTTTTTAAAAATGTGCGTGTTATTCTTTCACCACGATAATACCGGGCTGATCTCCTCTGGTGACCATCGAGTTGAATCAAAGCAGGATCCTGGACGGATTGAGAGAAAGCTCCAGATCACATGGTAAAACCCAAACTGCAATCCTTCCAAACCCTCAAACAGTTATTTCTTCCCAACTCCACGGTAATCTATCTAGGGTTGTATTTTCTGATCTGCTGGTAGACTCATTAAGTGCATTGAAAAACTGAAAACAATCTCTCCCTTCCTGAGGGCTCTTACAAGGGTAATGCCCGTGCTCTGAGCTGGGAGACCTGTATTCAAGTTCCATCTACATCACTTACAAAATATATATTTTTTAAATCTGAAGGAGTCTCATCCTGGACTTGAATGTTAATTCTTTTGCCCAGACCTGCAGAGTTGCTCTTGAATTCTCCTTCTCTGGTTCAGATTTTCAGCATTTGTAGCATTTTGCTTTTATTTTTAAGAAAACCCTTCCAATTTCCCCTGTATGACTTCCACCTATCTGTCAGTGTTAGCAAGTGCGTGATCTGCCTGGAGAGCCTTGTTAATAAAACATCGACACATTTCAGATTGGAGACATACCACAAAATGGGATCCGCGTAAGTCAGTGACAGAGCAAAGTGAGAGAGGGGAACAAAACCAGAGACAGAAAGACTGAGACGCAGGGCTGACAGAAAAACGCCTGAGGCATGGGACAGGGAAACAACAGCAAGAGAGACATGAGGCTGTGGGAGGCTCAAACTATACAGGAAGCACACTAAATGGATGCACAGCAACTCAGTGCAAATAGCAAGAAACAGAATTACCTCATTCACTAATTTCTTTGTTCAATGGACACGATGCTTCACAATTCCTGAAAGATCCTTTTCAAGTGTCTTTTCAAGAGGACTGTTTGCCCTGATACATAAAGGAGCGTTTTGGATTCCTGCCTGCCCAGTGACGATGAAGCAACTGCCACATCCTGTCAAGCACCAAAATGCCTTCCTTTAAAATTCAAAGAAATCACGTGATTTCTACTGAATTGGTCACTTCATTTTCTGGGTCTTTTCCAGTTGGAAAGGTGAAACTGACAGGGTGTCACAGGGTTCAGTCCTCAGGCTGAACAGTTTGGTTGTAGAAACAGAAAACACAACCATGACATTTGTTGATGGCAGTGCAACAGTTGGGAAAATAAGTTGCAATGAAGAAGTAAGAATTTTACAAATGGATAAAGGAGAGGTTCTGTGAATGGTTAAAAAATTTGGCAATTGATGTTTAACGAGGGTAAGTGGGAGGGTATCCATTTTGGTCAGAGGAATAGAAAGGCAACTTATTATCTGAACGGAGACAAACCTCAGAGTGCTTTGGTGCACAGTGTCCTTGTGCATGAACCACAGAAGATAAGTCTGCAGGTACAGTCGGTGATGAGGAAGACAAAAGAAATTTTGATATTAATTGCTGAAGTAACTTCATGGAGGCGGTTTCCTGCCATTAAGTCACCTTTGACTCACACAAGCAGTGTACATGCACAGCGCTGATCCCCAGTGTGAAGAGACTCTCTGACATTCTTGTCTCTATCAGCCAGCCAGGACTCCCTGATTGGCCCAGATTAACAGCTCCAATCAGGGAACTCAAACCCAATGATGTGGCAGCCTCCTGGCTGCTAAAACACAGACACATTGCTAACTTGGCCACACAGCAAGGGATGCTGGGTACTTTGGCCAAGTAAAACTCTGAAATCACAAAAACCCACACCCCAGACACAGTGCAAACACAGCAGCCAGATGCTAATGACATTAGCATAGTGTAAAAGGCAACAGTTATTCTGGACAGACACAACCCCAACAACTCACAGTGATTTGATTGCTTCAATATTGGGGAGCAGCTGGGCAAATTCATTCATAACATTCTGGGCGGAGTTGTCTAAATTGTTTTAAGGAAGAACTAGACAACATTCAGTCTCCCTGGGTGGGTGTCGATAAGAATACAGGGACTCTGAGAGAGTCAGCCGAGAGGAGGATCAAGCATTTGTCTTCTGCGTAGAAACCTTCGAGACATTTTGGATTCCTTGGAAGAAGCAAGAGAGCTTTTATTTTAACCCCTCCGTTATCCCTGCCCCGGAACTGTTTGATGGGGTCAGTGTGAGGGAAGCTTGGTATTATCTACTTTCAGTTCTAATGAGTAGAAGAAATTTTCCTCTGAAGTTTAAACACTTGTTGTCTCTGTCCTGGGAGTGTTCTATGGGAATGGAAACTGAAGGGATTTGATTTGAATTTTAATTTACTCTGTATTTTAACCCATTCTTGCCCACACCCCAAGTCTTCCCTTTCGGGACAGTTGAAGAACCTTTTAAGTTCCAAAGAAATTGTTACTTTTCTGTTTAAAAGGAGTAGAGACGCTGGCAGCTGTTGACACCCCTACGTACTCTATTACCTTGACCAAAACATTAGCTAAGTGTTTTACAGTATTCCTGGAACAAGGAGCCCAGAGATTGGGCCCTTGGGATAGGCTGCGATAGGCAGCAATACACTGGTGTGGGAAACTCTACTGTCAGGACATGAGAAGGGGTTAAAGACGTATGTCTGGGCAGTGTTAGTTCTAGTTCTACATACCTGAGACTTCAAAAGGTTGGAACAAGAATTTAGCTGATGCCTTACTCCAACTACAGCCACTTCCCAGACCTTAATAAACATGGAAAAGAAGTCCAGTAAAGGACCCAGCTATAACATGCTTGCTAGCAAAATGAGACAATCATCTCTAAGAAGTGTCCCAACTGGACAGAATTCTATAATAGCCCAGGCTGACCCTGGACCATGTGTTCCATGACACAAGACATATGGCAAGAAACATATAACAAATTCAGAAAGAAGACCACCAATATAACCACAGCAATAGCACCAGCATGTTGTATGGAACATTGTGAACAGTTTTGGGTCCTGTACAGAAGGAAAGCTGTACTGGTTTTGGAAAGGATCCAGAGGAGGTTTAAAACATTGACCCCAGGGGTGAACCTGTGGGAGAGCACCCCAGAACGGGATAAATCGACACCAAGGCATGAGGCTGACTCACCGTGAGCTGGTGAGGCAAGCTGCTGGGGACTGGACCAAACTCAACTTGGAAAAGAACAAGCATAACGTCACCCTTCCCCCACCTCACCCTAGTTCCAAACTTCCAGCTCAGCATTGTCCCCATGACTTGTCCGGACTTGTCCTACCTGCCTATCTCCTTTTCCACCTATCCACTCCACCCTCTCCTCCCTGACCTATCACCTTCATCCCCTCCCCCACTCACCCACTGTACACTATACTACTCTCTCCCCAACCCCACCCTCCTCTCACTTATCTCTCCACGCTTGAGGCTCACTGCCTTTATTCCAGATGAAGGGCTTTTACCCGAAATGTCGATTTTGCTGCACTTTGGTTGCTGCCTGAACTGCTGTGCTCTTCCAGCACCACTCATCCAGAATCTGGTTTCCAGCATCTGCAGTCATTGTTTTTACCTCCTTCACAGAAGATCTGTCAGTCCACAGGCTGGAAATGGACTGCTATTAGGGACTATGTAAATTATTATAAATGAGGAAAATGTCAGATAAAATGTCAGATTACTGCGGATGCTGGAATCTGAAACCAAAAGAGAAAATGCTGGAAAATCTCAGCAGGTCTGTCAGCATCTGTAAGGATAGAAAAGAGCTGACATTTCGAGTTGAACTGACCCTTTGTCAAAGCTTTGACAGAGGAAAATATCAGATTGTTTTTGAAAGGAGGATTAACACAGAAAGGCTGGAAACAAGTGAAACTTTGGGTCAATCCAATAACAAAATATAAATAAGCCAAAGTGGAATAAGGAAAATAAAGTTTTTATACAGGAAGTATGCTTAAGAGTTAAGTAATTAAGAAAGTAAGAAAGATGAGGTAATATTAAATTTAAGACATGGCCATGCTGACAGTGAGTAGAATGTGTGCCCTGTAATATGTAGGGTGTTATGGACCCTATCAGTGTCTGAGGCAATGACATGTACAGGAAATGCTTCCAGCTGCAGGAATGTGGCTCTGGGCTTTAGAGCTCAAGTAGCAACTGGAGACAGTGTGGCACATGTGAGAGGGTAAGAGTTATGTTCAGAATTGGTCACACCACATTTTAAGGGCCTGAGGAAGGACAGTAAATGGAGACCACCAGACAGACAAAGGGAAACAGGCAGGTAGTGCAGGAGCAGCCCAGTCTGTCCAAAGAGATTCCACCTACCACCATCCATGCATGATAAATACATGATGACTACCATCCAACTGTTATGCTCAGTGTCCTATGTTACTTGTTGTATAGTTTGGTCCATCCATATTGTTGGTATATGTAGGGTGGTAAGATAAAATTCTATCATTGGAGAGATGACTGGTGAGGGTTTAAGTTGATGGCCCCATGCTTCAGACCAGGGGAGAGGTTGATGATGTCAGTTGGCGTGGGAATTGAACCCATGCTGCATCATAGACCAGCCATCCAAGGTAACCAGCCCCCACATTGGCTGATACTCCTGTCCCTCTGCTACAAAGACCAATCCAGTGAGTATCAGGATGACAAACAACATTCTCTAAATGTTACAAAGAACCACCTTGTCGTCACCAGTCAATCAGAGTTAATTCTGTCAGGCAAAATGAGAAAAATATTAATAAATTAGGCAATCAGTGCTTCTCAATGCCCTTTTTCTTTCTCATCCAGGTCAGGTTTTGCAATGCTGGGCATTATTGCCTCTAATGATCCAACTCAACTAGGTTCTGTTCTTTCAGTTTTTACTAACAGTTCTCACGTGTTCCTGCTTTACAATTAGGAATCTCAGGAATCCAAAAGGAACTTTTCAATTTCTTCCGACGTTTCACTTCTGAAAATATTCCCGACTCAAACGAACGTCTTCCTTGTAGAACTTGTAACCTCTGTGCTGATGCTGCTCCTGTAACAAGGTGATGCTGTCCTTGACTTTTTCAGAGAGGTTGTAAAAGCAGCGATTCTAAAAAAATCTGGGTTGAACTACTTGAGAATGTTTAAAAAAAAAACCCTTGTACAATGGAAAGGGAGTGGCCAGTTCTCCCAGCTCAGCTTTTCTCTGGTTTGGACATCTGGGTTCAGAGCTACTCGTCAGTCTTGAAGCTGCTGTTCCAAGAAACAGCTCTATGGAAGAAGGTATCCCATGCTGAATCTCTCTGCCCATCGCTCTCTCTCTCTCTCCTGTAAGACCCTGTGTTTAATTTTACCCTTTTGTGCCAAGGGGTATTCATGAGAATTGTTGCAAGTATTTGAAATGGCATCATTAAATTGTGTTAGTCTGTTGGGTCTTCGGATAGGTTAGGTTATTCTATACTCTGTTCTCTTTTGTTTGGTAATTTTACAAATAAATTCAGTTTTGTTTGAAACGAGGTGGTTGGACCAGCTGCATCCCTCCTGGAATATCCACTGTACACCAGCTCAAACCAACTAACAAAGTTATGGTCCAGGCTATTTTCTTGAAATGTGTTGAGGAGATCTGGCCTGGTCCATAACAGGTTGGCGGCTCTTTGTGGGATTTGTTCTATAGTTCCGATTTGGAACCCAAAGGTTTTTGGACCCAAAGACGGCAAGTGCTAGTTGCTAGTGTCTTTTATTCTGTGCTGAATTTGGTTGGTTTAAACAGTGATTGGGAAAGCGATGGCTCTTTCAGTCACCAGGAGTTTTCTGGGGATGGAAGAAGTGACTTTGAGAGTTTTGCAAACGGTGATGAAGGCCAAGCTGCTGGAATTAGACAAGCCAGAGTTGGAGCTGCCTCCTTCTGTGAGGAAAGGAGAGGCAACTGCAGCAACAGCTCAGCATTTACATTTGCTGGAAACATCATCAGGATCTATAGTGACGGCTAAATTTCAATATAAAATGAAGCAACTTAAGTTCGAGGCAAAAGACAAGGAAAGGGCACAGAAATGAAATGGTTTGAGTTATGATTAAAAGCAGGAGAAAGAGAGAGTGTGGAGAGAAAAGGAGAGAAAGGAAAGGAAGAAAGAGAGGGAGTATGAACTTCAGAAATTGGCACTTAGACTGGAAAGTCAGCTTAAAAGGATGGTGACGAAGGCTGAAGATAAGCTTAATGAAGAAGAGAGTGAGGATGAGCACACCCATGGTTGTCAAAGGCCTGGTGAAATACTGTTTTAAAAAAATTCAAGCATTTCCCAAATTTGATGAGAAGGTTGTGGAAGCCTTTTTCATCTCATTTGAAAAAGTGGCTAAACAAATGCAGTGACCAGTGATCATGTGGGGTTTGTTAATCCCAAAACTTGTAGGTAGAGCTACTGAGGTATTCCCATCACTATCAGAGGAAGTGTCTGGGTCGTATATAGCTTGTGCCAGAAACCTACAGACAATGTTTCAGGAATCTAAGGAGGGACCCTGGTCAAATATACATTGAGTTTGAAAGGATCCAACAAAGTAATTTTGATATCTGGATAAGTGCATTAAAAATAGAGCAAACCTATGATGCTCTTAGAGAGAGACAATTATTTTGGAGGAGTTCAAAAATTCACTTCCTGAAAACTCATGTGGAAGATCAGAGAGTTAAAGACTCGCAGCTGAAATGGCTGATGATTTTGAGTTGGTACATTAATCATGCTTCATCATCAATTTCAATCTGAGTGACAGAAATTGGGGAAAAGAGAAATCCTCACGTGGAAAGGGAAAGGTAGATCTCAGTGAAGATCATTAGGATAACTTACCACAGGGCATAAAGGAAGCCCTTGAAGGGAAAGGGAAGTTAAAAAGCTCCAGTGTTTTCACTGCAATAAAGTAGGCCACATGAAACCACAGTGTTGGTGGGTTAGGAAAAGCACTTGGAAGGCAGATGTAGAAAAACAGGATAAGCCAGTGAATTTTGTTGGAGTGGTAATGAAAAGCACATTGGAGGCTAGAAAGCTGCATCAGAATGTCCAAGCTGGTCATGGGTTGGTTAAGGAGGATGTGCCAGATCAGGAAGTCAATGCCGTTACAAAGACTGATGGGTATCTGTTTGGAAGACTGTATTGAAAAGGTGGGACAAGCGACTTATACCTTTGCGTTGGATTTGCTCAGAGAGTACTAGCAGGTACCTTTGTCTGAAAGAACGAAGACACAGATAATTGGCGACTTTCCCATCCCATCGACAAAAAGGGCAGTACGATGGTTACTGGAATTGAGTGGGTTTCATGGGAAATTCATACCAAATTTTAGCAGCGCGGATGGTTCACTCACTGAATAGATGAAGAAAGGCAAGAAGTGGAGAGCGGACTGTCAGAAGGCATTTAACAGCCTGAACGCTGTGTAAATCACTGCCCCAGTATTAGCAACACCTAATTACAAAAAACCATTCAAGTTGTCTATCGATGTGAGTGTTGTGGGTGTCAGTGCTGTGCTCTAACAGAGAGACGATGAGAAGATAGAAAGATTTACCGAGTATTTCTCCAGGAAATTGAACATTCATCAGCAGAAATATTTGACAGTTGTGAAGGAGCCTTTGAGCTTGGTGTTGGCGTTACAACATTTCATTGCTTATGTTACCTGTAATGTTCTCAGACAATCATATACACTGATCATAAATCATTGAAGTTTGCAATGACAATTAAGGACAAAAATTCCAGACGAGTTTGTTGTTACAGCTATTCAGTTTGAAGACTGTGCATGTGGCAGGACAAGAAAATGAGATTGCCGATGTATTGTCACAACACGAATGGGTATTCGGTGGCAGGAGTCAGACAGACTGAAACAAAATGGAGTAGTGCATTGTTCATTGGTTATTAATAACGTAATGTATATGGGAGTTGTTGTTTACTATCATAGACGAGGGCAGACCACTCAAAACATTCCTAAGCAGGAAGCCTGACCATAACTTTGCTATTTGTGTCAATAAGTGTACAGTGAAAATTACCTGGAGGAAGATAGTAAGGTTGACTACCAGGTTTTAAAACAGACAAAAATATTATTCACAAAATTATGGAATGAGACACAAAGAACAGAATATAGAATACCCACAGAATTCAGTCTATCCAACCCTAGACTTAATAATACTGTTCCGAATATACACAACAGTCCCAATAAACAACCCCCTAACCTCAGTAAAAATGAACCAAAGGCTTACAGGTTGAAGTTAGAAGGGTACAAGGATAGCGAGTTTAGCAGCCTGTTTCCACACAACTCCACAGCTGAACTGACTCAAACAAAACTCTAGCTTTTAGGACTGACCACTCCCTTTTCATTATACAGGTCACTTCTAAAAATGTAAAAGCTTTGGCTTAAAGTCTCATCTGTTTATGTATAAACAAAAAGGTCTTCCAATACCCTTTTTATTTCTGGACTGAACCAGCTGTTTCGGAGCCCAGAACGTTTTATGACCCCTCTGAAAAAGCCAAAGACACGGTATCCTTGAGAAAAGGAACAGTTTTTAGGAAAAAGGACCAGCTTTGTGACACCTCGACCCCCCTCTTAAAAAAAAGTACCATCAATACCAAAAGATGGCATCATTTTTAAAACCCTTCAAAAAAAATCTGATTAGTAGTCTAAAACACACATATACACGACACTAACTATACACATACAAACACACACAACTCCATGCGAATTCAGGCTGTGGCACACCCACCACCGAACACCTCCGTATCTCATTCGAGTCTCAGCAGCACATTGGGAATCGTGTTTTTGGGACCTGCCACCTGCACAATTGTCAAACTGAGTGGCTACAACAACAAGCCCCATCTAAACAGGCCGGCATTTCTGTCCTTAATTTTTTCCTCAACTGTCAATGGGTTATGATCAGTTATACGATTGTCTCAGATGCATTGCTGGTAATATAGACACTGAAATGTTGTAATGCCAACACCAAGCTCAAAGTCTCTTTCTCAACTGTTGAATATTTCTGTCGAACGCTCAACTTCCTGGAAAAATACCCCATGGGTCTTTCTATCCCCTTACCATCCTCCTGCAAGAGCACCGTACCGACACCCACATCACTGGCATCGATAGCCACCTTGAAAGGCTTCATGTAATTGGGAGTGGCTAACACTGGGGCAGTGGTTAACACTGTCTTTAGGCTGTCAAATGCCTCTTGACAGTCTGCTGTCCACTGAAACTTATTGCGATTCTTTAACAATTCAGTGAGTGGAGAAGTCACACAATTAAAATTCGGCACAAATTTCCAGCAAAATCCACTCAATCCCAAGAACCATAGTACTGCTTTTTTCATCAACGGTGTGGGAAATTTCCCAATTAATTTTGTTTTTGCATCCCATGGGGCCACTTGTCCATGTCCAATAACATGGCCCAGGAAGGTGACTTGGGCTTTGGTAAATTCACTTTTAGCTAGATTTAGCACCAAGCCTGCCTTCCAAAGTTGATCAAACAAGTCCGATAAATGCTGCAAATGTTCCTTCCATGAGTGACTAAAAATCACCAGGTCAGCAATATACACAACACAGTTGGGTAATCCAGCAATGACCTTATTAGTCAGTCTCTGAAACGTGGCTGGAGTGTTTGGGCTTTTGCCCGAAACGTCGATTTCGCTGCACTTTGGATGCTGCCTGAACTGCTGTGCTCTTCCAGCACCACTGATCCAGAATCTGGTTTCCAGCATCTGCAGTCATTGTTTTTACCTCGTTTTTCATACCAAATGACATGACTTTAAACTGATGTAGTCCATTTGGCATTATGAAAGCTGAAATTGCCTTTGCTCTCTCTGACAGAGGGACGTGCCAGTAGCCTCTGAGCAAGTCCTACTTCGAAGCGTAAGTTACTTGCTCCACCTTTTTGACACAGTACTCCAACCACGGAATTGGATATGCATCAGTCTTTGTAACAGCATTAACTTTGCAATAGTCCACACAAAGCCTGTGGGTACCAGTTGGCTTTGGCACCATGACTGTGGGTGAACTCTAGTCACTGTAACTCATCTCGATTATGCCATTTTGGAGCATGCGCTCTATCTCCTTCTGATCCTGTGCCAACTTTAGAGGGTTATGTCTATAAGGATGTTGCTTAATTGGAACAGCATCTCCTATATCTACATCATGCACAATTAAGTTAGTACTTCCCAGTTTATTTCTACATATATCCCCATGTGACAGCAATAACTCTTTCAGGTTATTTTGATTTTCTTGTGGAAGGCGACTCAATAGTTTATCCCAATTTTTGACAACTTTCTCATTGTCCAATTTGATTTGAGGAATGTCCAATTCAGAATCCTCTGAACTTGGTTCATCCTTGTGTGCTGCAATCATTAACACCTTCTCTTCTTGCTTTCCTTCCCTATCAAAATACCTTTTTGAGCACATTCACATGACACACTCTGGAGTGCCTCTCTGGAGTCCCTATCAAGTAGTTCACCCGACTCAATTTCTTATCTCAATTTGATAAGGTCCACTAAACATGGCTTTTAAAAGTTCACCTGTTCCTGGAAGTAACCTTATCCCCAATGGTAAAATTGTGAATTTGTGATTTCTTATCTACTTCCCGTACCATTGTATGCTGTGATACTTTTAAATGCTGTCTAACTAACTCCCCAGCTCTATGTAATCATTCTCCAAAATTTGACACATTGTCCAAATGAGTGGTCTCTGAATTCTGACTTATTAATTTCTCCTTAATCAATTTTAACAACCTCCTAATTCATCCCAAAAGTTAATTCCAATGGACTAAATTTGGTCAATTCATCTGGTGCATCTTTGATCGCAAAAAGCACAAATGGAACTCCCTCATCCCAATTATCTGGATAATCCTGACGAGAAGCCCTCAACATGGTCTTTAGTGGTTGATGGCACCCTTCCAGCGCTCTCTGTGATTCAGGATGGTACGCAGTAGATTTGAACTGCTTTATTCCCAAGCTATCCATAACCTCCTTGAATAGTTTGGACATGAAGTTTGATTCTTGATCTGACTAGATCTCTATTGGTAGACCATATCTCGTAAAAAAATTGAGTAATCCTTCTACAACCCTTTTTGCTGCTGCCTCTGGAAATTTAATCAATACAGCTAAAGTGAGGATTGCAGATGCTGGAGATGAGAGTCAAGAGTTGGATGCTAGAAAAGTACAGCAGATCGGGCAGCGTCCAAGGAGAATCGACGTTTCAGGCAAAAGCCCTTCATCAGAAAATCCAATCAATACATACATTATTGTTAATAAATACTTATTCCTACTTTTTGTTTGAGGTGGGGACCTACGCAATCAATCAAGACTCTTGTGAAAGGTTCCTCAAATGCTGGAATAGGTATTAAAGGTGCAGGTTTTATTCCTGCCTGTGGTTTTCTGATTAGCTGACATGTATGACATGTCTGGCAAAATTAAATTACATCTTTGTATAGTCAAGCCGATAAAAACATCTTTGCATTTTAGTCTGTGTTTTCCTCACCACTAAATGACCTCAAACTGGTAGCTCATGCACCACTTGCAGCACCTCCTTTCTATACCTACTGGCAAAACAATCTGATGAACTTCTGCCCATTTCTCATCTGCTTGTGTGTGTGATGGTCTCTATTTCTTCATGAAGACACCATTTTTTAAGTAATAGCACACAGGAATGCATTCACTCTCCTTCTCAGTATATGTTTTTTAATACAGCTGTTTTAAATTCTCATCTTTCTGCTGCAACTCAATAAGCTTAGCAGAGCTAAAGATATTTTACTGATTTGCTCATGCTCTGTCCCACTTATCTGATCAAAAAAAAGTCTCTGATAATACTACTTCATCTTCCTTATCTGTGCCTTTTGATCTCTCCCTTCAACTTGTGACTCTGTGATCCCGTTAAGATACTATCAGGGACGATTTCTCAATAAGCATTCTGCATTGCTTCAGTTGCCTGCGTCTCCACTGGATTTTTTAACGACAGTAGGCAGCACACCTACTGGTGAATCAGCTATAGCATTTGCAAGGACACATTGTATTCCTGGAGCTGAGAGTTTGTCCAGTACACCTACCACAAATTCTCCACTCTTCTCTGGACTCTCCAGCCTCACTTTACATAACTGAGCATTTTTTATCTCACCATGAATTTCTGTTACCAATACCTTTTCTGACAATAGTCTTTGAGGAGTACATGTCTCCTCACCCTTCAGTATCACAGACTGAGAGGAACTTGTCTCCCTTAATATTATCACCTTTTCGCCTGCCATTTCTGGCCTATGTGAATAAACGTAACCCTTGCATGCATTTTTTAAAGCAGACCTGGCACTTCCTCCTTAATCGAACTCTGATGAAGCATTCTAGCTTCCAGTGGGCAAACTCCCAGGCTTGTCCTGTTTTCCGACATCTGGCTTTCTCCTAGCCCACCCACATGTGGCCCATGTTATTACAGTGAAAACACCAGAGCTGTTTACCTTCTCTGTCCCCTTCAAGGGTTTTCTTTTTACCCTGTGGTAAGATATCCTTCTGATCTTCACTGGGATCTACCTTTCCCTTTCCATGTGAGGATTTCACTTTGTCCCAGTTTCTATCCCTCATGGACCGAAATTGGTTCTGAAGTAGCTCATAATCATCACCCACTGCAAATGTGTTGCTGGTCAAAGCACAGCAGGCCAGGCAGCATCTCAGGAATAGAGAACTCGACGTTTCGAGCATAAGCCCTTCATCAGGATGAAGGGCTTATGCTTAAAACGTCGAATTCTCTATTCCTGAGATGCTGCCTGGCCTGCTGTGCTTTGACCAGCAACACATTTGCAGCTGTGATCTCCAGCATCTGCAGACCTCATTTTTTACATAATCATCACCCACTTCAGTTGCTAACCTTGCCATTTAACTCTCTGCTCTTCCACATGATTTCACGCTGCTTCAGGCAGTGAATGTTTGAATTCCTCCAAAATAATTACCTCTCTAAAGCATCATAGGTTTTCTCTATTTCTAAAGCTCTTATCCATTTTTCAAAATTACTTTGATACTTTCAACTCAATATCGGTTTGACCAGGGTCCTTCCTTAGATTCCTTGAACATTGTCTATGGGCTTCTGGTACAAGCTCATATGCACTGAAGATGGCTTTTTTCACCTCCTCATATTCCCAGACACCTCCTCTGATAGTGATGGAAAGACCTCACTCACCCTACCTACAAACCCCACATGATCACTGGTTTAGCCACTTTTTCAAATGAGATGAAAAAGGCTTCCACATCCTTCTCACCAAATTGAGGCAATGTTTGGATATTCTTAAACAGCTTCTCATCAGGCTTTCACCCACCATGGGTTTGCTCATCCTCACTAGACCTGCCTACAGCCTTCATCTCCATCCTTTTAAGCTGACTGTCTTTCCTAAATCCTTACCTACCACCCCACCAACCTCCAGATACATTGTATCATCCTTCGTCATTTCCGCCACCTCCAAATAGACCCCACCACCACGGATATATTTCCCTCCCCTCCCCTATCAGCGTTCCGGAGAGACCACTCCCTCCGCGACTCCCTCGTCAGGCCCACACCTCCCACCAAACCAACCTCCACTCCAAGCACCTTCCCCTGCAACCGCAAGAAATGCAAAACATGCGCCCACACCTCCCCCCTTACTTCCCTCCAAGGCCCCAAGGGATCCTTCCATATCCGTCACAAATTCACCTGCACCTCCACACACATCATCTATTGCATCCGCTGCACCCGATGTGGCCTCCTCTACATTGGGGAGACAGGCCACCTATTTGCGGAACGTTTCAGAGAACACCTCTGGGATACCCGCACCAACCAACCCAACCGCCCCGTGGCTGAACACTTTAACTCTCCCTCCCACTCCGCCAAGGACATACAGGCCCTTGGTCTCCTCCATCATCAGACCATGGCAACATGATGCCTGGAGGAAGAACACCTCATCTTCCGCCTAGGAACCCTCCAACCACAAGGGATGAATGCAGATTTCTCCAGCTTCCTCATTTCCCCTCCCCCAACCTTATCTCAGTCCCAACCCTCGGACTCAGCACCGCCTTCTTGACCTGCAATCTTCTTCCTGACCTCTCCGCCCCACCCCCTCTCCGGCCTATCACCCTCACCTTAACCTCCTTCCAACTATCGCATTCCCAGCGGCCCTCCCCCAAGTCCCTCCTCCCTACCTTTTATCTTAGCCTGCTTGGCACACCCTCCTCATTTTTGAAGAAGGGTTTTTGCCTGAAACATTGATTCTCCTGCTCCTTGGATGCTGCCTGACCTGCTGCGTTTTTCCAGCAACACATTTTTCAGCGAAGATCTCCAGCATCTGCAGTCCTCACTTTCTCCTAAAATAGGGCAGAGTCAATATGGTTTCATCAAGGGTGGTCATGCCTGACAAATCTGCGAGAAAATCTCTGAGGAAAAGTTGAAGTTCTGTATTGGAGGAAGGCTAATTTTGACGGTATTAGGCAAGAATTTTCAAAAGCTAATTGGGGACAGTAGTTCGCAGGAAAAGGGACAGCTGGAAAATGGGAAGCCTTCAGAAAAGAGATAACAAGTGCCCAGAGACAGTATATTCCTGTTAGAGTGAAAGGAAAGGCTGGTAGGTGTAGGGAATTCTGGATGACTAAAGAAGTTAGTGACGAAGGATGTTGTAGGTTACAGAGAGACACAGATATGTTGCAGAGCTGGGCTGGGAGGTGGCAAATGGAGTTTAATGAGGACAAGTGTGAGTCGGAGTAACCGGAATGCAAAGTACTGGGCTAATGGTAAGATTCTTGGTAGTGTAGATGAGCAGAGAGATCTCAGTGTCCAGGTACATAGATCCTTGAAAGTTGCCACCCAGGTTGATAGGGTTGTTAAGAAGGCATAGAGTGTTTTAGCTTTTATTAATAGAGGGACCGAGTTCCGGAACCATGAGGTTATGCTGCAGCTGTACAAAACTCTGGTGCGGCCACACTTGGAGTATTGTGTACAGTTCTGGTCACCACATTATAAGAAGGATGTGGAAGCTTTGGAAAGGGTGCAGAGGAGAGTTACTAGGATGTTGCCTGGTATGGAGGGAAGGTCTTACGAGGAAAGGCTGAGGGACTTGAGGCTGTTTTCATTAAAGAGAAGGTTGAGAGGTGACTTAATAGAGACATATAAGATAATCAGAGGGTTAGATAGGGTGGACAGGGAGAGCCTTTTTCCAGGTATGGTGACGGTGAGCATGAGGGGACACAACTTTAAATTGAAGGGGATAGATATAGGACAGATGTCAGAGGTAGTTTCTTTATTCAGAGAAAAGTAAGGGTATGGAATGATTTGCTTGCAATGGCAGTAGATTTGCCAACTTTAAGTGCATTTAAGTCGTCATTGGACAAGCATTTAGACGTACATGGTATAGTGTAGGTTAGATGGGCTTCAGATTGGTATGAAAATGTGTTGCTGGTTAAAGCACAGCAGGTTAGGCAGCATCCAAGGAACAGGAAATTCGACGTTTCGGGCCAGAGCCCTTCATCAGTGATCGAGTGAATCCTTAGAAGAGTGTAAAGGAAGTAGGAGTATACTTAAGAAAGAAATCAGGAAGGCTAAAAGCGGACATGGGATAGCTTTGGCAAATAAGGTTAAGGGGAATCCAAATGGTTTTTATAAAAACATTAAGGACAAAAGGGTAACCATGGAGAGAATAGGGTCCCTTGAAGACCAGCAAGGCAGCCTATGTATGGGGCCACAGGAGTTGGGTGAGATACTAAATGAGTATTTTGCATCAGTGTTTATTGTGGAGAAGAACATGGAAGATATAGAATGTGGGAAAATGGATGGTGACATCATGAAAAACATCCATATTACAGAGGAGGAGGTGCAGGATGTCATTAAATGCATAAATGTGGATAAAGCCTCAGGACCTGACTCTATGGGAAGCTAGGGAGGTGATTGCTGGGCCCCTTGCTGACATATTTGTATCATCGATAGTCACAGGTGAGATGCCGAAAGTTTAGAGGTTGGCTCGCATGGTAACACTATTTTAAAAAGTTGATAAGGAAAATCCAGGGAACTATAGATCAGGGAGCCTGACATTGGTGGTGGGCAAGTTGTTGGAGGAAATCCTGAGGGACAGGATTTACGTGTATTTGGAAAGGCAAGGACTGATTATGGATAGTCAACATGCCCTTGTGTGTGGAAAATCATGTCTCAGTGAGTTTTGATAAGATTTGTGGTTCTGGTTGTACATTTCCTTGCTGAGCTGGAGGATTCATTTTTCAGATGTTTTGTCACCATACTAGGTAACATCAGCAGCCTCCGGTGAAGCGCTGGTATTATGACCCACTTTCTATTTATGTGTTTAGTGATGTCATTTCCTGTAGTGGTGTCATTTCTTGTGGTGATGTCATTTCCCATTCTTTTTCTCAGAGGGTGGTAAATG
Source organism: Hemiscyllium ocellatum (assembly GCF_020745735.1). Classification (NCBI taxonomy): domain Eukaryota; kingdom Metazoa; phylum Chordata; class Chondrichthyes; order Orectolobiformes; family Hemiscylliidae; genus Hemiscyllium; species Hemiscyllium ocellatum. The sequence continues at coordinate 8,695,762 of NC_083401.1, read as the reverse complement.
GGGTCCAAGTGATTATGATAGAGTTCCGGTTGGAATGCCATGCTTTTAGGAATTCTTGTGCGTGTCTCTGTTTGGTTTGTCCTAAGATGGATGTGTTGTCCCAGTCAAAATGGTGTCCTTCCTCATCTGTATGTAAGAATATTAGTGATATTCGGTCATGTCTTTTTGTGACTAGTTGATGTTCATGCATCCTGGTGGTTAATCTTCTGCCTGTCTGTCCAATATAGAGTTTGTTGTAGTTCTTGTAAGATATTTTGTAAATGATGTTCATTTTTCTTGTCTGTATAGGGTCTTTCAAGTTGACTTGCTGCTGTTTTAATATGTTGGTGGGTTTGTGGGCTATCATGATGCCAAGGGGTCTGAGTAATCTGGCAGTCATTTCTGAGATGTCTTTCATGTAGGGGAGAGTGGCTAGGGTTTCTGGAAGTATTTTGTCTGCTAGTTTGGGCTTGTTGCTGAGAAATCTGTGGACTGTGTTCATTGGGTACCCGTTCTTTTTAATTATGCTCTTCATAGTTCCTCTGTGCTGCAGTGTGTGGTGGTTCATTGGAATAATGTTCTAATGCATCTTCATTTGTGGATGTTGGGATGATTGCTTCAGTAGTTCAGTATTTGGTCTGTATGTATTGCTTTCCTGGAGACTCTGGTTTGAAGTTCCCCATTGGTTGTTCACTCTACTGTGACATCTAGGAATGGCAGCATGTTGTTGTTTTTCTCCTCTTTTGTGAATTTTATGCCATTAAGGGTATTATTGATAGTCTTAAAGGTTTCTTTTACTTAGATTTGTTTAGTGATGACAAAGGTGTCATCCACGTAACGGACCCAAAGTTTGGGTTGGGTGTTTGGCAGAGCTATTCCTGCCTCTGCTAAGAACCCTGATATTGGAGATCCCATGGGTGTTCCATTGGTTTGTCTGTAGGTTTTGTTATTTAAAGTGAGGTGCATGGGAAGGCGGAGGTCCACTAGCATGATGACATTGTCCTTGCTGATGAAGTTAGTGGTGTTTGCTGTATGTGTCTTTGGTTCTTCTAATAGTGTAGTCAGTGTTTCCTTGGCCAGGTTAATGTTGATGGATGTGAAAAGGGCTGTTGCATCAAAGGAGACCATTATTTCATCCTCTTCTATCTTGGTGTCTTTGGTGTTCAGGAACTCTTGGGTGGAGTGAATGGAGTAGCGTGAGTCTTCTACTAAGTGTTTTAGTCTTTGGTGTAGTTCCTTGGCTAATCTGAACCTTGGTGTTCCAGGTAGTGAGGCTGTGGGTCTGAGGGGGGCTCCTGGGTTTTGAATTTTGGGTCATCTGTAGAAGAGTGTTGTGTTGGATCCATCTGGTTTCATTTTTGGAAGTCTGTCTTATTTAATTCTCCAGATTTCTGATGTTTTTTGAGTGAGGCTGTGCTTTGGTTCTCTAATTGTGGGGTCAGGTCTATCGCCACCTGTTGGTAAGTGTCAGTATCTTCAAACAGTGAGTTTGCTTTCTCAATGTAATCTGTTCAGTTTAAAATGACTGTCAAGTGTCCTTTGTCTGCCGACAAAATTACAATGTTTTTATCTTTTTTGAGTCCTTCTAAAGCTTTCCTTTCTTGTGTATTGAGTGTGTTTCCTTCCTTTTTTCCTGTTAAATGGTGGTGTGACTGTCTGTCTGATGGTTTGCTAGGTTTCTTCTGTGAGTTGGTTGTCTTTCAGTGTTGTTTCTAATGCTGCTCAGAAATCTTTCTTGTGTGCATTTCGGAAGTTGTAATTTAACCCTCTTATTAAGACCGCTTTTCAGTGTTTGTTAAGGGTTAGTCAGATAAGTTTTTATCCATATTCCTAGATTATCTGCACTGTTATTTTGTGAGTTTGACAAGTTTTTTTTCTGCAGCTCTAATTTTTAATTTTCTGTGTTTGTTGCTGTCTAATGTCTATGGCTCGTTCTAATGTGTCGGTCCATTCATGGTCTGTAGCATTAGCCCAATGGGGCTAGAAGTTTGGGATGGAAGGCTGCCTGCTTGGCAGCTGTACCCACCTGCCCATTACTTTGGAAACTGTAGCAGTTGCCTCAGTGTGAGCCGAACATCTTGATACCTGCCAGATTGATTGGACAAAACAGCGTTACTATAACACTACCCCATGGGGGTTAAAACCCTCTATGTTCCCACAAGACTCCATTATCATGGGTGACACCAGAAGCACAACGAAGAGCCAGTGTATATTAGCAGATGCTCCTTTTGCCAGGATACAAGCATGTCGATTCCCCACATTAGCTCCAAGGTAACATTAAAGACACATCACTCCCCACTGTCGACAATTCCACAGTTAAAGCCATGGCCAGCTATTTGTCCATGGGGAATTTTGCCTGTCTCCACTTCCAGGGTCCCCTCGGGAAAGGGTTGCACAGCATTTGGGATCGTGAGGGCGCTGGATATAATTGGTTTTACCTGTAACTTGCATTGCGGTTCACTCTGGTTTAGGACCATCCCAATAGAAAACCACCGCTCACTTCATTTGCGACTGGAAATTCCTGGACTAGTTCATGGTGTTTGTCTGGTTCACATCAGTGACACCAGGAAGAAAACATTGCAAAAGCACAGTGTTAAACAAAGGAGAATCAGCTTCTCAATTGTTTTCAGTTGTATACTACTTCCATCAGACAGATAACCACATCCTTCAGTCTTGTAACACAAGCCAATCACATTCAGGCTACTCCCAGAATTATGCTGCGTTTACATCCGTGTCACCCTTGGGCATATTGAGCAAATTGGGCCAGTTTGTTCTGTAGTGAGGAGCATGCTTCATTAACATAGCTCTAATTCCCGGGATGGGCTCTGGTTTAGGAAGGCACAGGCCACTCATCCCCATGATATCGGCTATGGAGACTGGATGCTTCATTTTCAAAAGAAGGTTTGTAATGGGGGCGGGTGTGAGGGGGTGTACTGGAGACAATCAGGCGATGTTAGGGGCTCAGCAAGTATCCAGGAATAAAATTCCCATCCTCATCTCTATCAGAGTCACCCCCATCCTCAACTAGGGTCTGTATGCCACACATATTCCGAGTAGAATCTAAGTTCTTTATTTTACAGTATCAATGCTTTAACCCTGTTTGTATATTCCTCAGCCTTAGTGATCTCACACAGTTTCTCATGTCCCTTTTGTTTTGTTTTCATTTCATGTCCCTTTTATTTTTTTCATCTACTCATTCACAGTCAGCTATGAACACCTCCCAGCGTTTGGGAGTTCCATCTGCTGTATATACCTCTATCCCCCAATCACATGCAGAATCCCTTCAGCTGGCCACTCAGGTATCTTTCCATTCTTAAATTAGCAATGAATGAATGCAGCCGTGTGTCAAAGTACCCAGGAGGCAATGAGACAGGTCACTGACAGTGTGTAAAGAAATAAAACCAAGTGATCCTGCCAATTAATTCTGATTTTGTGATTCAGGGCTGATACAACTGATTATTAAAAATAATAAATAAAATAATCATTATCTGTTATTCAGAGGTGGAAACTGAACAAGTGACTAAGACTTTTAAAGTCATCAATGTAAACTGGAAATTCCTTTGTTCAGTATTCAGTATTTAAATGTAAAATGTATACAGTTTTGAATTCTGAAATCCATTATAATTACCTGGTTCTCATCTCTTAATTTAAATCCCAGATTAGGTTTCTTAAACAGTCCTGACCAGTCAATGCTCATTGACAATGTTTTAGGCTGTGAAACGTCTTATCTACTCACATCGTAACAAAAAAACTTCGAATGCACAAATAATGGCCGACTCCAAAGACAGAGGTAATAACCATGGGATGTTAATTTTGTTACATGATTTATCACAACATAATGTTGAACTGAAACTTCAATTGTTATTGAAGGAGGGGAATTGATATAAAATAAAGTTACAACTGGCACACCATAATCACCAATGAGACACAGCAGTCTTAAAATTAAGTGGAAACAAATGAGTCTGAAACAAAAATTAAATCTGCTAATATCATTTTCTGAAAACAATGTTGTTGGTTTGGGATATTTTATGCTTCTAGTTTTATGAAATTTAACAAAATTAAATTAGGGGTGGCATGGTGTCTCAGTGGTTAGCACTGCTGCCTCACTGTACCAGGGTCCCAGGATCGATTCCAGCCTCGGGCAACTGTCTGTGTGGAGTTTGCACATTCTCCCCGTGTCTGTGTGGGTTTCCCTCGGGTGCTCCGGTTTCCTCCCACAGTCCAAAGATGTGCAGGTTAGTTAAAGGGAAAAGGGGTTTGGGTGGGTTATTCTTCGGTGGGTCGGTGTGGACTTGTTGGGCCGAAGAATGGCCTGTTTCCACACTGTAGGGAATCTAATCTGAATAAGGTTCATGCAATTCCTCCACTCAATGTGCAAGTGTTAAAGGTTGAAGTGATTTTCCAGAATGTTGGGTTTAGATTATAACTAAAATTGAGCAGAGACCTGCTCTCACCCTGGAACAGAACAATCCTGCACCTGAGGTTCAGGTTTACTGCTACTGCTTTACCTCCTTGAGTCAATTCTTTCATTAGTACAACACATAGGGGTGAGAGGGGTGAAAATTTATCTTTGGCAGTAGCATGGAATTATGGGGAATTTGAGAGCAAGTTCATACTGATGTCAAATGGTGCAGAATCAAAGGAGAAGACATTTGTTTTTTTTTTCTTTTTTCTTTTTTTTCTTTTTTATTAACCCCCACACTACCGCCTAACTGCGGTAGTGCTTGTTTTTCTCCCCAGCACCCATGGTGTGTGTGTGCAGGTGTGAGACACAGTGAAAGACACAAGGTGCATGAATCTTTATTCAATTTACACCACCAGGAAAGATAGGAAACACCCGAGTGGCCAGTGACAAGCAGTGCCCTTCACATCAAAAGACATTTGTTTTTAAAAGATTATGACATCATCTTTCTCCGTATTAAACTGATTTGAAATTAAAGAAGATTGGTTTTCATGTAAGCATTAAAGTGATTAGTTAGAAAGTGACAGTAGGGCAGTCATAGCCTGTAATCACTGATGGACATTAACCTTAAAAGAAATCATGTTAAATTAGAAAATGCAAATCAAATTCAAAACAATCCCTGGACATCCTGAGCTCCTGGGAACAAAACACAAATATTCAATCATCAACAAGCAAATGTGCATCCAAACTGAATCTCTAAGGGTTAAACTTCCTGCAAGCTGCAGGGAATCAGTGCTGATTCTCTCTTACTCTCTCTCTCTCTCGCGCACATATGAACATTTGAAGGGTAATGAGGCACTCACATTCCAGAACAGTCCAAAGTTAGGGAGTTTTAGCCTCATAAAATCCTGGCTGCGGCACATAGCTGCTTAACCATGTGTGTGAGAATTGTATCACCGGCCAGATTTCTTTGTCCGAACATGACAAAAGCAGCAAGCACCTCTATATTTCATAAACAAACAACAAACAGAACAAAACCATAGCAGACGAACAAGAAAAAGCAGCAAAGCAAGCCAAGCCAGGCTGAACAGATACGACAGAGAAGATAATCTTTCACTCATCAACAAGCTGACAACAAACAGGACTAATGATTTCTGCAAAACATTCTCGACATTCTAACACCCTGACAGTCTCATTATAATATATCATGATACTTCCTTGTTTTATCTTTCACAGAATAGTTTGGAAATCAATGTAGACAACGCCAATTTGACCAAATTTGAGTCCCTGAATCATTTGAAGTACTTCCTTATGCAGGTCCCCAACCTGTTAGTGGGAGTCCCTGACCGCCTGAAGTTCCTGACTCCTCTTTATTTTTAAAAAGAGTCCCCAACTTTATTCGGATCCGCAGGTCCCCGACCTGTTAATAGGAGACCCCGACTCCTTTTTAATCTTTTCTGAATGAATTCTGACCAAGGGTAATCTTCCTCAGGCTGGACTGAGATAATAAGCAGCGAGGGGTCGAGTCAACCACGACTTGAATGAGAGGAAAACCAAACGGAGAAAATGCTCACATCTGGCTGGCCGATTCCGCGACACTCAATGTGGAGGACTTACGTCTCACATCGCTGCCCACATCCATCCATACTAAGTCATGGCACCAGATGAAGATCTGGACCCCCATGGGATCTTTCTGTTCCATGATCGGTCAATAAGCCCTCACAATCAGTCTGGTCCTTTAAGACATCATTCTTTACTTTCTTTATATGGCTGGGCACAGATCGTCCAGAAACACAGAGGTTAGACACTTCCTTGTTCCTCAGAGGAGCTGCGCACTTGGCTTAAAACAAAGACATTTTCATACTTTTGTTAAAGGAAGGTACAGGCTATGATCACATATGTCAGGTATAGGCAGGACAGATTGAGTGAATCTTAGAGTATAAAGGTAGTGGAGTCATAAAGTCATAGAGATGTACAGCTTGGAAACAGACCCTTTGGTCCAACCTGTCCATGCCGACCAGATATCCCAACCCAATCTAGTCCCACCTGCCAGCACCCAGCCCATATCCCTCCAAAACTGGGAAATCAGGAGGGCAAAAAGGGAACATGAGATAGCTTTGGCAAATAGAATTAAGGAGAATCCAAAGGGTTTTTACAAATACATTAAGGATAGGATCAGGGTAAACCCTAAGGCTTTCTATAGGTATTTAAGGAATAAAAGAATGACGAGAGTAAGATTAGGGCCAATCAAGGATGGTAGTGGGAAGTTATGTGTGGAGTTAGAGGAGATAGGGGAAGCACTTAATGAATATTTTTCAACAGTATTCGCTCTAGAAAAGGACAATGTTGTCAAGGAGAATACTGAGATACAGGCTACTAGACTAGGTGGGATTGAGGTTCACAAGGAAGAGGTATTAGAAATCCTGCAGAGTGTGAAAATAGATAAGTCCCCTGGGCCGGATGGGATCTATCCTAGGATCCTTTGGGAAGCCAGGAAGGAGATTGCATTGATCTTTAAATCTTCATTGTCTACAGGAATAGTGCCTGAGGACTGGAGGATAGTAAATGTGGTTCCCTTGTTCAAAAAGGGGAGTAGAGACAACCCTGGTAATTATAGACCAGTGAGCGTTACATTAGTTGTTGGTAAAGTGTTGGAAAAGGTTATAAGAGATAGGATTTATAATCATCTAGAAAAGAATAATTTGGATGGTGACCAAACAGGTAGATGAGAGTAAACCGGTTGATGTGGTGTATATGGATTTCAACAAGGTGTTCGATAAGGTTCCCCACAGTAGGCTATTGTACAAAATGCGGAGGAATAGAATTGTGGGAGATATAGCAGTTTGGATCAGTAATTGGCTTGCTGAAAGAAGACAGAGGATGGTGGTTGATGGGAAATGTTCATCCTGGAGTTCAGTTACCAGTGGTGTACCACAAGTGTCGGTGTTGCGTCCACTGCTGTTCGTCATTTTTGTAAACAACCTGGGTGAGGGCGTAGAAGGGTGGGTTAGTAAATTTGCAGATGACACTAAGGTGGGTGGAGTTGTGGATGGTGACGAAGGATGTTGTAGGTTACAGGGAGATATAGATAAGCTGCAGAGCTGGGCTGAGAGGTGGCAAATGGAGTTTAATGCGGACAAGCGTGAGGTGATTCACTTTGGTCGGAGTAACCAGAATGCAAAGTACTGGGCTAATGGTAAGATTCTTGGTAGTGTAGATGAGCAGAGAGATCTCGGTGTCCAGGTACACAGATCCTTGAAAGTTGCCACCCAGGTTGACATGGTTGTTAAGAAGGCATAGAGTGTTTTAGCTTTTATTAATAGAGGGATCGAGTTCCGGAACCATGAGGTTATGCTGCAGCTGTACAAAACTCTGGTGCGGCCGCACTTGGAGTATTGTGTACAGTTCTGGTCACTGCATTATAAGAAGGATGTGGAAGCTTTGGAAAGGGTGCAGAGGAGATTTACTAGGATGTTGCCTGGTATGGAGGGAAGGTCTTACGAGGAAAGGCTGAGGGACCTGAGGCTGTTTTCATTAAAGAGAAGAAGGTTGAGAGGTGACTTAATAGAGACATATAAGATAATCAGAGGGTTAGATAGGGTGGACAGGGAGAGCCTTTTTCCAGGTATGGTGACGGCGAGCAAGAGGGGGCATAGCTTTAAATTGAGGGGTGATAGATATAGGACAGATGTCAGAGTTGTTTTTTTTACTCAGAGAGTAGTAAGGGTATGGAATGCTCTGCCTGCAACAGTAGTAGATTCGCCAACTTTAAGTACATTTAAGTCATCATTGGACAAGCATATGGATGTACATGGAATAGTGTAGGTTAGATGGGCTTCAGATTGGTATGACAGGGCGGTGCAACATCGAGGGCCGAAGGGCCTGTACTGCACTGTAATGTTCTATATTCTATGTCAAAAGGTTAACTAGGGAGAGAATAGGGTCCCTAAAAGATCAGCAAGGCGGCTTTTGTGTGGAGCTGCAGAAAATGGGGGAGATACAAAATGAGTATTTTACATCAGTATTTACTGTGGAAAAGGATATGGAAGATATAGATTGTAGGGAAATAGATGGTGACATCTTGCAAAATGTCCAGATTACAGAGGAGGAAGTGCTGGATGTCTTGAAACGGCTAAAGGTAGATAAATCCCCAGGATCTAATCAGGTGTACCCGAGAACTCTGTGGGAAGCTAGAGAAGTGATTGGTGGGTCTTTTGCTGAGATATTTGTATCATCGATAGTCACAGGTGAGGTGCTGGAAGACTGGAGGTTGGCTAACGTGGTGCCACTGTTTAAGAAGGGTGGTAAGGACAAGCCAGGTATCTATAGACCAGTGAGCCTAACCTCAGTGGTGGGTAAGTTGTTGGAGGGAATCCTGAGGGGCAGGATGTACATATATTTGGAAAGGCAAGGACTGATTAGGAATAATCTTCGAGTAAAAAGTGAGGTCTGCAGATGCTGGAGATCACAGCTGAAAATGTGTTGCTGGTTAAAGCACAGCAGGTTAGAGGCAGCATCCAAGGAACAGGAAATTTGACGTTTCGGGCCAGAGCCCTTCATCAGGAATGAGGAGAGTGTGCCAAGCAGGCTAAGATAAAAGGTAGGGAGGAGGGACTTGGGGGAGGGGCGATGGAGATGTGATAGGTGGAAGGAGGTCAAGGTGAGGGTGATAGGTCAGAGTGGGGTGGGGGTGGAGAGGTCAGGAATAGTCAACATGGCTTTGTGCGTGGGAAATCATGTCTCACAAACCAGATTGAGTTTTTTGAAGAAGTAACAAAGAAGATTGATGAGGACAGAGCAGTAGATGTGATCTATATGGACTTCAGTAAGGCGTTCAACAAGATTCCCCATGGGAGACTGATTAGCAAGGTTAGATCTCACGGAATACAGGGGGAACTAGCCATTTGGATACAGAACTGGCTCAAAGATAGAAGACAGAGGGTGGTGGTGGAGGATTGTTTTTCAGACTGGAGGCCTGTGACCAGTGGAGTGCCACAAGGATTGGTGTTGGGCCCTCTACTTTTTATCATTTACATAAATGATTTGGATGCGAGCATAAGAGGTACAATTAGTAAGTTTGCAGATGACACCAAAATTTGAGGTGGAGTGGAAAGCAAAGAAGGTTACCTCAGATTACGACAGAATCTGGACTAGATGGGCCAACGGGCCAAGAAGTGGCAGATGGAGTTTAATTCAGATAAATGCGAGGTGCTGCATTTTGGGAAAACAAATCTTAGCAGGACTTATACGCTTAATGGTAAGGTCCTAGGGAGTGTTGTTGAACAAAGAGACCTTGGAGTACAGGTTCATAGCTCCTTGAAAGTGGAGTCGCAGTTAAAAGGATAGTGAAGTGAAGAAGTTTGATATGTTTTCCTTTATTGGTCAGCGTATTGAGTACAGGAGTTGGGAGGTCATGCCGTGGCTGTACACGACATTGGTTGGGCCACTATTGGAATATTGTGTGCAATTCTGGTCTCCTTCCTATTGGAAAGATGTTGTGAAACTTGAAAGGGTTCAGAAAAGATTCACAAGGATGTTGCCAGGGTTGGAGGATTTGAGCTATAGGGAGGGGCTGAACAGGCTGGGGCTATTTTCCCTGGAGCATCGGAGGCTGAGGGGTGACCTTATAGAGGTTTATAAAATTATGAGGGGCATGGATAGGATAAATAGACAAAGCCTTTTCCTTGGGGTCGGGGAGTTCAGAACTAGAGGGCAGAGGTTTAGGGTGAGAGGGGAAAGATATGAAAGAGACCTAAGGGGCAACACTTTCACACAGAGGGTGGTATGTGTATGGACTGAGCTGCCAGAGGATGTGGTGGAGGCTGGTACAATTGCAACATTTGAGAGGCATTTAGATGAGTATATTCTTTATATAGAGAGTGGTAAGGGCGTGGAATGCCCTACCTGCTAATGTAGTCAACTCAGCCACATCAGGGAGATTTAAACAATCCTTAGATAAGCACATGGATGATTTTGGGTTAGGATAGGGGGATGAGCTGAGAAAAGTTCACAGTTCGGTGTAACATCGAGGGCCGAAGGGCCTGTTTTGCACTATATTGTTCTATGTTCTAAGGATTTGGAGGGATATAGGCTAGGTACTGGAAGGTGGGACTAGATTGGATTGGGATATCTGGTTGGCATGGACAGGTTGGACTGAAGGGTCTGTTTCCATGCTGTTCATCTCTATGACTCTATGAGTACACTCAGACAATCACCAATCAATACACGATATTGCTTTGTTTGGCAGTTACTCGGTCCAATGATATTTCCTGGCCCAACACTCAGGCCTCCCTTATCTTACTAATCGAGCCATTGCATCTGAAGGTCAGTTAGGATGGCCAGTAATGTCTTATCTGGTCTGGTTTTTTCTCTGCTGTAAAGGGGACATTTTCTGCTAATCTCTATTGAAGCAGACTGTAGTTAGCCAATCCCTACAGTGTGGAAACAGGCCCTTTGGCCCAGCAAGTCCACACTGACTCTCCAGGTGTGTGTGTGTGTGTGTCTGTGTGTGTGTGTGTGTGGAGGGGGGGTGTGCAAGGAAAGGAGGGGGTCTCTCTGTGTTCTGCGATCGGTCAATAAACACAACAATTCAGTCTGGTTCTGCAAGATTTCACACTTTATTTTACAGCCGGGTACAGGTTGTCCAGCAAACATTTCTGTGTCCCTTGGAGAAACTGCACACATGGCTTAAGACAAAGACATTTTTATATCTTTTTTTCAAAAGAGGTACAGCCATAATTACAGAGCAAATTCAAACAATTATCAATCAAACATAATAAAACGTAATGTCTTATCTAGTTGGGTTGCACTTCGGCGGGTCAGTGTGGATTTGTTGGGCCGAAGGGCCTGTTTCCACACTGTAAGTAATCTAATCTAGTCGAGTTATTTCCACACTATAAAGGAAGCATTATCTGCTAACTTTTGTTAAAGCACACCATGGTTAATTCAGGAATGCAGCTTTTAGCAGGGTTAAAAGTCATTTTATGCAGTTCTTAAGCAGAATTGTCAATTTGTAGCCTAGAAGCCATTTTATTGCTGCCTATGTTAGTAAGAGCATGTATGAAATGGTTGCTCATTCCTGATGAAGGGCTTATGCTCGAAACGTCGAATTCCCTATTCCTGAGATGCTGCCTAACCTGCTGTGCTTTAACCAGCAACACATTTTCAGCTTGCTCCTGACAACAGCCTGTATTCAGATTTCAGATCCTCATCTCCCCACTTTGGTCATTCCATGCCCACACCATAGAATGGGAGGGCATAGGTTAAATCAGTCCAATCAATGGGACGATAGAGACTGCCATATTTCCTTCTCCTTCTCTGAGGAAGGAGGGGTAGGCAACCACTCCTCCTCGTTTTCATTTGGATGGAGAAGAAGCATTTTCTGGGAGGGAACCGATGCTGTCAACAGGTTATTAGCTTAGCAATAATACACTTAACAATAGCAATGCCAGCAAAGAGACACATTAAAATAACACCAATATCCGTGGCCAGATTTATCAACCAGTTGTCCCATGAACCAAAACCCCAATCTCCCATCCAGTGCCTTCTGTCATTTGTTTGATGAAAGTGCTGATGTGATCCACATGCTTGGTAATATTCTCCATGTGGTCAGTAACCCCCATCATTTGCCTTTAACTATAACACAAAACCCCACCCTCTTTTGCGAGCAGGTAGTTGTGAGCGGACCATTTTGTTGGGAAAATAGATGTAATTCTGAGAGCATGTCCTTCAGGCCTATTTTTGTGACTTTCCTGAACATACAGGTAGTCCATGGCTACAAAGTATGGCCGGCCTCGGCGCTTAGGGTGCGAGCTGCTCAATAAAAACAGGTGGGTCTTTTGTTAAGAGAGGCAGCTATTGTCCCAGACTGGTTCCTTCCATCCCACAATTGGGAAGGTGGAGGTGCCATTAGGGATCTCATAGTGAGAGTGGGTGGTGCTGTCACCTACACCACAAAGGGCCTGAATACCAGTAATAACAGGGACACACTCCTCCAATAGGCATTCGCGTGAGATGCGAGGTCCCACAGGGGAGTAGTAGCGGTCGGTACATTTGATCATAGCGCAGAGAATAGTCTTAGTCACATTTACGTACGCATACCACCATCCTGTACTGTTGTAACAATTGGGATAGGCTACCCCTGGACTTATCACAGGACATCCACACCCAACTAGCAGGTGGGGATAAGTAATAGTTAAAAGAAACATTTTGTCCAGTAAACGTCTTAGAAACTTTCAGTACTCCTTTGTTGGGATTCAGGAGGGGGAAAGGGGTCAAGGAGTCCTTCACTGATGTGAGGGCATAACAGACCACTTCATCCCAGCCAAATATTTTGTTGTGACTTTGAAGAAATGGATTGTTAAAGCAAGACAACATTTCCCCCCTTTTTTGCGGGGTGCAGATGTAGCCCAATTTAAATATGGGCAAGGCTTACCAGGGCCGTCCAGCACAACTGAAATCAAACTGGCACACAACACCTTGTAAAGGTAAAGGCCATTGAGACTTGTCCTGTAAACAAACTGTCCGACCTTCTTGATCCAGTTGAGCATTGCCACAGTCATTCTTGGTAACGTTCCCTGGCATCAAAGGAAGCAGTCTCTTGGCACACAAGGGCATCTTTTCGGCACAAATGGTACCCAGTCTCTGGTTGCTCAGGATCACACGGGTAAATAGTCCCTTCTTGAGCACTAAAGCCGATGACGATGAGTCCATGTAGCAGGGTAAGTTCGATCTTCATCATCTTCCCCTCCCTTGCAAGGAGCTCGTCCAATGACCGTGCAAGAATCGAGTGCCTGGCGACCTTATCAGTAGTAGGGGGTGGTGAGGGAAAACCTGGGGGGGTGCCCTCTCATCACGGTTAGAGGCCAGGGAGTATAAACCATTCTCTCCTTGCCCACGTGTGTACAAAATGCACATAATCAACTAAAATAAGCAGCAGCAAAGAAGGAACACAGATTTATCTCGCAGGGTCACCCACATTTTGGGTTGAGTATCGAGGGAGTCACCTATTTGGGGCCATAGTTTATGCTCTTCAGCAGGGGGCCTGACCGGTGATTTCTATACCTTACCCAGGCCTGGCATACCTAGTCCCAAATTGTCTCCATCTGGGTTTTGCTGGGGGCCCAATGGGACCCAAAGTTTGGGGTGGAAGGCTGCCTGCTTGGCAGCTGTACCCACCTGCCCATTACTTTGGAAACTGTAGCAGTTACCTCAGCGTGAGCCGAACATCTTGATACCTGCCAGATTGATTGGACAAAACAGCGTTACTATAACACTACCCCATGGGGGTTAAAACCCTCTATGTTCCCACAAGACTCCATTATCATGGGTGACACCAGAAGCACAACGAAGAGCCAGTGTATATTAGCAGATGTTCCTTTTGCCAGGATACAAGCATGTCGATTCCCCACATTAGCTCCAAGGTAACATTAAAGACACATCACTCCCCACTGGCTACATTTCCACAGTAAAAGCAATGGCCAGCTATTTGTCCATGGGGAATTTTGTCTGTCCCCATTTCCAGGGTCCCCTCGAGAAAGGGTTGCACAGCATTTGGGATCGTGAGGGTGGGATTCCCGGGATGGGCTCTGGTTTAGGAAGGCGCAGGCCACTCATCCCCATGATATCAGCTATGGAGACTGGATGCTTCATTTTCAAAAGAAGGTTTGTAATTGGGGGATGGGGGTATGTGCTCGGGATAATGAGGAGATGTAAAGGGCTGAGCGGATATCCAGGAATAAAACTCCTATCCTCGCCCCTATCTGAGTCACCCCCATCCTCAAATGGTTTGGAATGCCAAACCTTAGGGTGGCAAGGTGGCAGCACTGCTGTCTCACAGCGCCAGAGACCCGGGTTCAATTCCCGCCTCAGGCGACTCTCTGTGTGGAGTTTGCACGTTCTCCCCGTGTCTGCGTGGGTTTCCTCCGGGTGCTCCGGTTTCCTCCCACAGTTCAAAGACGTGCAGGTCAGGTGAATTGGCCATGATAAGTTGCCCATAGTGTTAGGTGAAGGGGTAAATGTGGGAGAATGGGTTACGCTTCGACGGGTCAGTGTGGACTTGTTGGGCCGAAGGGTTTGCTTCCATACTGTAAGTAATCTAATATGCTCAGGATTCCGAGTAGAATCTAAGTTCTTTATTTTACAGTATTAATGCTTTAACCCTGTTTGTATATTCCTCAGCCTTAGTGATCTCACACAGTTTTTCATGTCCCTTTTGTTTTGTTTTCATTTCATGTCCCTTTTATTTTTTCATCTACCCATTCACAGTCAGCTATGAACACCTCCCAGCGTTTGGGAGTTCCATCTGCTGTATATACCTCTATCCCCCAATCACATGCAGAATCCCTTCAGCTGGCCACTCAGGTATCTTTCCATTCTTAAATTAGCAATGAATTAATGCAGCCGTGTGTCAAAGTACCCAGGAGGCAATGAGACAGGTCACTGACAGTGTGTAAAGAAATAAAACCAAGTGATCCTGCTAATTTGTGATCCAGGGCTGATACAACTGATTATTAAAAATAATAAATAAAATAATCATTATCTGTTATTCAGAGGTGGAAACTGAACAAGTGACTAAGACTTCTTAAAGTCATCAATATAAACTGGAAATTCATTTGTTCAGTATTCAGTATTTAAATGTAAAATGTATACAGTTTTGAATTCTGAAATCCATTATAATTACCTGGTTCTCATCTCTTAATTTAAATCCCAAATTTGGTTCCTTAAACAGTCCTGACATTGACAATGCTTTAGGCTGTGAAATGACTGCAGCTGCCTTAGAACGTCTTATCTATTCACATAGTGACAAAAAATCTTCCAATGCACAAATAATGGCCAAATCTAAAGACATAGGTAATAACCATGGGACATCGCACAGAGCTGTGGTAATAGGGGACTCCATAGTGAGAGGAACTGACCGGGTTTCTGTGACAACATGCGGATTTAAGGATGATGTGTTACCTTCCTGGTGCCAGGGGTAAAGACAACACAGACAGAGTGCAGGAAATCCTCAAGGACGAAGGTGAAGAGCCGGAGGTGGTGGTACATGTCGGCACAAATGATGTCGGGAAGAAGAGGAGGAACATACTACAGTGGGACTTCGGAGAACGAGGAAGAAGGCTGAAAAGCAGGACTTTCAAGGTGGTTATCTCCGGTTTGCTTCCAGTTCCTCGGGCTGGTGAGGCCAGAAACAGGGAGATAATTGACTTGAACGTGTGGCTGGGGAACTGGTGCAGGAAGCAAGGATTTACATTCTTGGATCACTAGGGCATGTTTTGTGGTAAGCAGAAATTATACAAAAGAGATGGTTTGCACCTAAATAGGTTGGGGACCAGCATTCTGGCAGGCAGGTTTGCTACTGCAGCACAGCTACGTTTAAACTAAGTAGCGGGGGGAGGGGACAAACTGGATGTTTAAGAAGGAAATTGAAGGGAAAGTTAGAACAAGGGAAGTCAAGAAAGACAACTGTATCAACGAGGCAGAAAAATCAGAAAGGGATCATGCCATAAGGTTGAGTGAAATCGGAGTTGATAGGAAGGGTGAGGGCAGTAACAAATTAAAAATACTATATATGAATGCACAAAGTATTAGAAATAAGACGCAAGCAATCTCCCTGAGGTAACAGTGACTGAAGGACCTGAACTGGAGTGAATTTATATTTGCCAGGAATTAGTGTTGGAGAGACTGTTAGGTCCAAAGGCTGGTAAGTCCCCGGGGCCTGATGGTCTACATCCCAGGGTACTGAAGGAGGTGGCTCCAGAAATCGTGGATCCGTTGGTGATTATTTTCCAGAGTTCGACAGATTCAGGATCAGTTCCTGCGGATTGGAGGGTGGCTAATGTTGTACCACTTTTTAAGAAAGGTGGGAGAGAGAAAGCAGGAAATTATAGCCCAGTTAGTCTGACCTCAGTGGTGGGAAAGATGCTGGAGTCTTTTATAAAGGATGGAATTACGACACATCTGGATAGCAGTAACAGGATAGGTCAGAGTCAGCATGGATTTATGAAGGGGAAATCATGCTTGACTAATCTTCTGGAATTTTTTGAGGATGTAACTCCGAAGATGGACAAGGGAGATCCAGTAGATGTAGTGTACCTGGACTTTCAGAAAGCCTTTGATAAAGTCCCACGTAGGAGGTTATTGAGCAAAATTAGGACGCATTGTATTGGGGGCAAAGTACTAACTTGGATTGAAAGTTGGTTGACTGACAGGAGACAAAGAGTAGTGATAAACGGCTCCCTTTCGGAATGGCAGTGGGGTACCGCAGGGATCAGTGCTGGGACCGCAGCTTTTTACAATATATATTAATGATATAGAAGATGGTATTAATAGTAACATTAGCAAATTTGCTGATGATATAAAGCTGGGTGGCAGGGTGAAATATGGGGAAGATGTTAGGAGATTACAGGGTGACCTGGACAGGTTAGGTGAGTGGACAGATGCATGGCAGATGCAGTTTAATGTGGATAAATGTATGGTTATCCACTTTGGTGGCAAGAACAGGAAGGCAGATTACTACCTAAATGAGTCAAGTTAGGTAAAGGGGCAGTACAAAGAGATCTGGGTGTTCTTGTACACCAGTCAATGCAGTATTCCTGATGAAGGGCTTTTGCCCGAAAAGTCGATTTTACTGCTCCTCGGATGCTGCCTGATCTGCTGTGCTCTTCCAGCACCACTAATCCAGAACCTGGTTTCCAGCATCTGCAGTCATTGTTTTTACCTACACCAGTCAATTAAGGTAAGCATGCAGGTACAGCAGGTAGTGAAGAAGGCTAATAGCATGCTGGCCTTCATAACAAGAGGGATTCAGTATGGAAGCAAACAGGTTCTTCTGCAGCTGTACAGGGCCCTGGTGAGACCACACCTGGAATATTGTGTGCAGTTCTGGTCCCCAGATTTGAAGAAAGATATTCTGACTATTGAGGGAGTGCAGCATAGGTTCAAGAGGTCAGTTCCTGGAATGGCGGGACTATCTTATGTTGGAAGATTGGGGCTTGTATACCCTTGAGTTTAGAAGACTGAGAGGGGATCTGATTGAGACGTATAAGATTATTAAAGGATTGGACACTCTGGAGTCAGGAACCATATTTCCGCTGTGGGTGAGTGCCAAACCAGAGGACACAGCTTAAAAATAAGGGTTATGGGGATAAGGCAGGAAGCGGATACTGATTGAGGATGATCAGCCATGATCATATTGAATGGTGGTAGAGGCTGGAAGGGAAGAATGGCCTACTTCTACATCTATTGTCTATTGTCTATTGAATGCTGAACCACCATGCAACCCCAATCTACTTATTTCAGTGAATCTTCATCTTGAATGGTGTAATTGAAAATGATTTTGCATTAGTGAGTGGCCAACCTGAAACTAATGGTTAGGTGAAGCTAGAAATTCCACAAAAGCAAAAACGATCATTAGATTATAAGACATAGGCATACACGTCGGCCATTCAGTCTATTGAATCAACTCTGCCACTGTGGAAGTAAGATTTGACACATTTTGACTGGCAGCCATTTTGTCACAAAACTTATCTCTCAAGTTAAAGCACAGATTGCTGACAGGTTATTGAGGAGAATTGCTTCCATATCTGTTTTGTTAAAATAACCTTTCAACTGCCTAAGATTCTGCGCTTTCCCTCAAACCCCAGACCCCAGACTAGTTTTGCTTTCATAATTGATGTCTGGTTCATTGTGTTGCCTATCTGTTCTGATTCCTGCAGAGCCTTGTCACTCCAATATTCAAAAAGGGAGATAGAAAGAAACCAGGAATTATACACCAGCCAGCCTAATATCGGTAGTGGGGAAAATTCTTGCATCCATTATCAAGGACTTCATAGTGGAGCATTTAGAAAACAGTAGCTGGGTCAGACAGAGTCAGCGTGGGTATATGAAGGGGATATCATGCTTGACAAATCTATTGGAATTTTATGAGGATGTAGAGGGCATAGGTTTAGGGTGAGAGGGAAAAGATATAAAAGAGACCTAAGGGGCAACTCTTTAACACAGAGGGTGGTACGTGTATGGAATCAGCTGCCAGAGGAAGTGGTAGAGGCTAGTACAATTCCAACATTTAAAAAATATCTGGATGGGCATACGAATAGGAAGGGTTTGAAGGGATATGGGCCGGGTGCTGGCAGGCGGGACTAGATTGGGTTGGCATGGACAAGTTGGACCAAAGGATCTGTTTCTGTGCTGTACATCTCTATGACTCTATGTAACTATCAGAGTTGACAAGGGGGAGCTAGTCGATGTGGTATACTTGAACTTTTAGAAAGCGTTTGACAAAGTCCTGCATAAGAAATTATTGTGCAAGATTGAAGCACATGGGATTGGGGCAAGTGTATTGAGATGGATAGAAAACTGTTTGGCAGAGAGGAAACGTAGAGTAGGAATTAATGGGCCTTTTTCAAATTGGCAGTCAATAACTAGTGGGGTGCCTCTGAGATTGGTGCGAGGACCCCAGCTATTCACAATTTCTGTTAATGATTTGGACGAGGGAACTAAATGTAAGATCTCAATGTTTACAGATGATTAAAAATTGGGAGGGTGAGTGAACTGTGATGAGGTTCAGAGATGCTTCAGTGTGATCTGGATAGGTTGGGTGTGTGAGCAAATCAGTGGCAGATGCAGTTAATGTGAGGTTATACACTTTGGAAGTAAAAACAAGAAGACAGATGATGACCTGAATGACTGTAAACTGGGAGAGGAGAGTGTGCAGTGGGACCTGGGTGTCCTTGTGCACCAGTTGCTGAAGGTAAACATGCAGCTGTAGCAGGCGGGAAAGAAGGCAAATGGGATGTGGGCCTTCATTGTGAGAGGTTTCGAGTCCAGGAGCAGGGATGTGTTGTTACAGTTATACAGGGCCTTGCTGAGGCCACACCGAGAATATTGTGCGCAGTTGTAGCCCCCTTTTCTGAAGAAGGATGCTCTTGCTCTCGAGGGAGTGCAGTGACGGCTCACCAGGCAGATTCCAGGGATGGAGGGGCAGATGTATGAGGAGAGATTGACTCGGTTAGGATTTTTTTTGCTGGAATTCAGATGAGTGAGGAGGAATTTCGTAGAGACTTATAAACTTCGAACAGGACTAGACAGGGTAGATGCAGGGAGGATGTCCCCAATGGTGGGTGCATCCAGAACCAGGGGGTCACAGTCTGAGGATTCGGGGTGGATCATTTAGGACAGAAATGAGGAGACATTTTTTCACCAAAAGAGTGGGTGAGCCTGTGGGATTCATTACCACAGGAAGTAGTTGATGCCAAAACATTGAATGTATTCAAGAGGCGACTACATTTCGCACTTGGGGGGAATGGGACCCAAGGTTATGGGGAGATAAAAGGGTTAGGCTGTTGGATGCATGATTAGCCATGATAGTGATGAATGGCAGAGTAGGCTTGAAGGGCCGAACGGCCTCCTCCTCCTACTATCTTCTATGTTTCTGTGTAAGAGAAAATCTAACCATTGCTCCTTTCTGTGAGGAATACTCTCATACACCTGGATGGTTGCAGCTTCAACAGTATTCAAGAAGCATATAGAATGGGCAGCCAAAGAAAGTGGTTGAGGCAGGTACAATAGCAACATTTAAAAAAGCATTTAGATAGGTACATGGATGGGAAGGGTTTAGAGGGATATAGACTAAATGCAGGCAATTGAAGGTAGCTGAGTGCGCACCATGGACAGCATGGACCAGTTCAGGCAGAAGGGCCTGTTTCCATGCTGTATTACCTCTATGGCTCCAAGTTTGACACCATCCAGGACAAAGCTTGTTTGGAATCCCATCTGACACCTTCAACACACACACTGCTGCCAAGGTGGAGAGAGTATACTATCTACAAGATGCACTGCAGTAACACACCAAGTCATCGTAGACAGAACCTACCAAAGCTCTAACCACTATCATCCAGAAGGACAAGGGCAGCATATAAATGGGAAAACAATCATCTTTAAGTTCCCCTGAAGTCACATACCATCTTGACTTAGAAATATATTATCATTCTGTTAGTGTCATTGAGTGGAAATATTTGAATTCCCATCCTAACACTGTTGTGGGTCTACCTACATTCACCACCCCCTTGTCAAGGGGCTCTAGGAACTGGCAATTATTGCTGGCCTAGCCACTGGATCGATCTTGTGAATGAATAACAAATGCAGGAATTTCATTTGGACCTTGCATTAGAGCATGATTGAGATGTCTCGGGTTGAAGCATACCAGTCACGTTTATTTTAGTGTGTCCATAACAAAACTGTATAGCAGGTAGGTAAAATCAATGATGACTGCAGATGCTGGAAACCAGAGTCCAGACGAGAGAGGTGTTGGAAAAGCACAGCAGTTCAGGCAGCATTCAAGGAGCAGGAAAATCAACATTTCGGGCAAAAGCCCTTCATCAGGAATACAGGCAGAGAGCCTGAAGGGTGGAGAGATAAGTCAGAGGAGGGTGGGGGTGGGGAGAAAGTAGCATAGAGTACAATAGGTGAGTGAGGGAGGGGATGAAGGTGATAGGTCAGGGGCGGGGGGAGGGTGGAGTGGATAGGTGGAAAAGAAGATAGGCAGGTAGGATAAGTCATGGGGACAGTGCTGAGCTGGAAGTTTGGAATTGGGGTGAGGTAGAGGAAGGGGAAATGAGGAAACTGTTGAAGTCCACATTGATGCCCTAGAGTTGAAATGTTCCGAGGCGGAAGATGAGGCGTTCTTCCTCCAGGCGTCTGGTGGTGAGGGAGCGGCAGTGAAGGAGGCCC
Organism: Hemiscyllium ocellatum; assembly: GCF_020745735.1. NCBI lineage: Eukaryota > Metazoa > Chordata > Chondrichthyes > Orectolobiformes > Hemiscylliidae > Hemiscyllium > Hemiscyllium ocellatum. The sequence continues at coordinate 8,674,653 of NC_083401.1, read as the reverse complement.
AAGACCTCCATGTCCTCGGCAGAGTGGGAGGGGGAGTTGAAATGTTGGGCCAAGGGCGGTGTGGTTGATTGGTGCGGGTGTCCCGGAGATGTTCCCTAAAGCGCTCTGCTAGGAGGCGCCCAGTCTCCCCAATGTAGAAGAGACCGCATTGGGAGCAATGGATACAATAAATGATATTAGTGGATGTGCAGGTAAAACTTTGATGGATGTGGAAGGCTCCTTTAGGGCCTTGGATAGAGGTGAGGGAGGAAGTGTGGGCACAGGATTTACAGTTCCTGCGGTGGCAGGGGAAGGTGCCAGGATGGGAGGGTGGGTTGTAGGGGGGCGTGGACCTGACCAGGTAGTCATGGAGGGAACGGTCTTTGCGGAAGTTGGAAAGAGGTGGGGAGGGAAATATATCCCTGGTGGTGGGGTCCGTTTGGAGGTGGCGGAAATGTCGGTGGATGATTTGGTTTATGCGAAGGTTGGTAGGCTGGAAGGTGAGCAGCAGGGGCGTTCTGTCTATGTTACGGTTGGAGGGGTGGGGTCTGAGGGCAGAGGTGCGGGATGTGGACGAGATGCGTTGGAGGGCATCTTTGACCACGTGGGAAGGGAAATTGCGGTCTCTAAAAAAGGAGGCCATCTGGTGTGTTCTGTGGTGGAACTGTTCCTCCTGGGAGCAGATACGGCGGAGGCGGAGGAATTGGGAATACTGTATAGCATGAGTGTTGATGTACCTGATGGATAAAGTCATTGTGTTCTATATTAACCAACCCCACTGTTAAGGTTCTCTTGCTCCTGTTCTTTTTGGGTAGGTTGATGGAATTGTATCATCTCTGAAGTGCAGCAGAACATCATCTTTGAAATTTCATATCAAATCTCCTTTATTACCTTGGTTGTAAGTCCTGGAGTTACTTCATGTAAGCTTCTTAGCCTTTGGAAGTTGGAATTTAATTTAGATAAATATCAGATGCTGCATTTTGAAAAGACCAGTCAGGGCAAGTTTTAAATACTTAATTAGATTAGGTTACTTACAGTAGTGGAAACAGGCCGTTCGGCCCAACAAGTCCACACCGACCCGCCGAAGCGCAACCCACCCATACCCCTACATTTACCCCTTACCTAACACTACGGACAATTTAGCATGGCCAATTCACCTGACCTGCACATCTTTGGACCGTGGGAGGAAACCGGAGCACCCGGAGGAAACCCACGCAGACACGGGGAGAACGTGCAAACTCCACACAGTCAGTCACCTGAGTCAGGAACTGAACCCGGGTCTCAGGCGCTGTGAGGCAGCAGTGCTAACCACTGTGCCACCGTGCCGCCCACAAGTTAATGATAAGGTGCTGGGGAATGTTGCTGAACAAATGAACCTTGTAATGCAGATTCATAGTTTCTTGAAAGTGGAGTCCGAGGTAAACAGGATAATGAAGAAGGCATTTGGTATGCTTGCCTTTATTGGTGAGTGCATTGAGTATAGGAGTTGGGAGGTCATATTGTGGCTGTACAGGATATTGATAAGGCTACTGTTGGAATGCTGTGTGCAATTCTGGTCTCTCTGATATAGGGAGAATGTTGTAAGGATACAGAAAAGGTTTACAAGGATGTTGCCAGGGATGGAGGGTTTGAGCTATATCCTTGGGCTGGGGCTGTTTTCCCTGGAGTATTGGAGGCTGAGGGGTGACTTTATAGAGGCTTATAAAATCATGAGGGACATGGATAGGGTGAATAGAGAAGGTCTTTTCCCCAGGATGGGGAGTCCAGAACTAGAGGGCATAAATTTAAGGTGAGAGGGGAAAGATTTAACAGGGACCTGAGGAGCAATGTTTTCATGCAGAGGGTGGTGCATGTGTAAAACAAACTTCCAGAGGAAGTGATGGAGGCTGGTACAGTTACAACATTTAAAAGGCATCTGGATGGGTACGTAAATAGAGTCAAGACATGGATTCAGAGGGACATCAATCAAATGCTGGCTAATGGGACTAGATTTATTTCGGATATCTGGTCAGCATAAACAAGTTGGACTGAAGGGTCTGTCTCTGTACTATACAGCTCCGTGACCCCTGTTATGAGGGTAGTTTCAGGGATGAGACAAGGATTGATTGGGACTGATTTTCTTGGAGAAGAGAAGGCTGAGAGGAACTTTGATTGAAGCTTTCAAAATCACAAAGGGTCTGGATAGAGTGGTCAGGGATAGACCGTTTCCACTTTTAAACAGATCAAGAACCATGGAGCATGGGTTCAAAGTGATTTGCAAATGGATCAAATGTAATTTGAGAAAACGCTTTTCTCACACAGTGATTAGTTGGAGTATGGAATGCACTGCCTGAAAGTGTGACATGGGTAGGTTTAGTTGAGGCATTCAAGAGTCTGTTGAATGATATTTAAATAGAAACAATGTTCAGGATTTGGGGAAACAGCAGCAGATTAGTGACAAGTTAGAATGAGGTCAAAAAGTGTGGTGCTGGAAAAGCACAGCAGGTCAGGCAGTATCCAAGGAGCAGGAGAATCGCTGCTTCATTAGGAACGTGGGTGGGGGAAAAGAAGGGAGCTGATGGGTAAATAGGAGGGTGGGAGTGGGGTGCTTAAAAGGTGATAGGTAGATACAGGTGGGAAGTGATGGTGATAGGTCGGAGGGGAGGGTGCAGCAGATAGGTGGGAAGGAAGGGGGACGGGTAAGATGGGTCAAGAGGATGGTGCTGAGTTGGGAGGTTGGATCTGGGATAAGGTGGGGGGCGGGGGTGGGGAAATAGGGAAACCGGTGAAGTCAACATTGATCCTGTGTGGGTGGAGGGTCCCAAGTTGGAAGATGAGGCCATCTTCCTTTAGATGTCGAATGGCTTGGATTTGGTGGTGGAGGAGGCCCAGGAGTGGGAGGGGGGAGTTGAAGTGGTCAGCCACAGGGGGTGGGGTTATTTTGTCACAGAGATATTCTCGGAAACATTCTGTGAGTTGGCATCCTGTCTCCCCAATGTAGAGGAGACCACATCGAAAGCTATGGACGCAGTAGGTGAGGTGTTTGGATGTACAGGGAAATCTCTATCGGATATGGAAGGATCCTTTGGGGCCTTGGACGGAGGTGAGGTGGGAGGTATGAGCATAGGTTTTACGCCCCTTGCAGCAACAAGGGAAGGTGCCGGTTGGTGGGGGCGCCTAATGAGGGAATCAAGGAGGGAGTGGTCTCTGCGGATCACAAATGGGAGTGGGGAGGGAAATATATCTCTGGAAGAGCACAGCCAGGCAGGCAGCATCCGAGGAACAGGAGAATCGATGTTTCGGGCATATCAGGTCAGTGATGGATTGGAGGATATGAGAATGTACATGGGTTTCAGGATTTAGGGCATTTTTGATAATGACCAATGTTTCTTCTTGAACCGCTGCAGTCCGTGGGCTGTAGGTAGATCCAAAATGCCATTAGGGAGGGAATTTAGACATGGTTATGATGAGCCAAATGAACTTCTGTGAAGTTGCTATACTTTTATGACTGGAGGTCACTGAGATTGCATTGGGGTTTCAGGATTTAGGGGATTTTTGATAGTGACCAATATTTAAATAAACTGGATCAAGGAACAAGATTCAGCTGCACAGACAATCCTTTGTGAACATAGTGTGGAACTGGGAATTCTTTGCTCAGCTGAGTGAAGGATTTGACAGGACACCATTCATGTACAGCTAAAATCTACTTTATTCAATTACAGCTACTCAAGCAATAACAGCTCACTATGTTAATTTCACATCATATCATAGAAATGCAACTGTAGTTCAGATTAAAGCATCACAGTAATGGCTGAAGGCAAATAAACAGACCAGAACAGGAAACGCTGAGTTCTTGGTGCTTTTGTATTGAGGAGCTGGGCTTCAGTGTACACACCATGGTAACAGGAGGAGGCATTGGATGATTATTTTGATAAATATAACTGCAAATATATTGTAAAAAGTGGGAGATTGGCAATGGATAAAGAGCTCATTCAATGAGCTGGTGTCGATCTGTTGGGCTCAATGACCTCCTCCTCTTCTGTAACATAGCTGTGATCCTGAGTTTTCAGTTTTATATCATTTATTAATGTTGATACAATGACATTCAACTGTAACCCAGTAAAAGTGTAAGTAGGTGGGCGGCATGGTGGTACAGTGGTTAGCACTGCTGTCTCACAGCGCCTGAGACCCGGGTTCAATTCCCGACTCAGGCGACTGACTGTGTGGAGTTTGCATGTTCTCCCCGTGTCTGTGTGGGTTTCCTCCGGGTGCTCCGGTTTCCTCCCACAGTCCAAAGATGTGCGGGTCAGGCGAATTGGCCATGCTAAATTGCCCGTAGTGTTAGGTAAGGGGCAAATGTATGGGTGGGTTGCGCTTCGGCGGGTCGGTGTGGACTTGTTGGGCCGAATCTAGTTAGCCTCTCGTATTACTTCAAGGAGCAGGAGTCTAACTTCTGAATATTAACTATTCTTCTCCCTCCGTCTTTCCCTCAATTCAAGGTTACTTTTTGCACCAACTTGCAGTGATACATTAAAATGTCTTAAACTTCTACCAACAGTTGTCTGAGTTATACTGTTACTTTGCATTATTCTGTTTTATTACAAACCAGCTATGGACTGAACTAACTCAGAATGCTTCACTTTATCAAATTTACTATTTTACTGCAAGCATTGTAACCAATCATTACTTGATGATTTGGAGATGCCGGCGTTGGACTGGGATGTACAAAGTGAAAAATCACACAGCACCAGGTTATGATCCAACAGGTTTATTTGGAAGCACGAGCTTTCGGAGTGCTGCTCCTTCACAATCACCTGGCGAAGGGGCAGTGCTTCCAATTAAACCTGTTGGACTATAACCTGGTGTTGTGTGATTTTTAATTGATGATTAATGCTAAAAGTACTATTAATTACTTGAAGGCACCTACACATTTTTAGCCGAATGACTATCTTCACTGTTGTTGAGTTCTTGTACTCGGTAATTAGCAGAGGACACAAAGTACATCTAGATTCTCAATAGAACACACAGTTAAAATGACAATTGCAAGCAGCGCTTTTTCATTATTTAAATTAATTCAAGACATGTCTCGTTATACGTTCTTACAATCTCACTGTGAGTGCTGCCATCTCATCAAGGAATCAGCACTTTCCTGGTTCAAATCTCTTGCTCATCAGTTAACCCAATGTTAGTTCTGCTGTTTCTTCTTCTGTATGAAGATGATCCAAAGCTGTAATGGCCCCAGTGGTTTCTTGGGTTGTTTCAGACAATTCTACTCAGATAACGGAGACGTAGGGAGGAGCAAGTACTGTCAGGTTTCACTTATTATCCTCTTTATCGGACTATATTTCTGCAGACAGTCCAAGGATGTTCAGGCTAGGTGGACTGACCATGCTAAATTGCCCATAGTGTTCAGGGACGTGTACGTTCAGTGCATTAGTCAGGGGTGAATGTACCCCACCCTCCTCTCATTTATCTCTCCACCCTTCAGGCTCTCTGCCTGTATTCCTGATGAAAGGCTTTTGCCCGAAACATCGATTTTACTCCTCGGATGCTGCCTGAACTGCTATGCTTTTCCAGCACCATTCAAATCTAGTAAATGTAGAGTGATAGGGTCGGGGTGGGATACTGTTTGAAGGGTCTGTGAATTTGTTGGGCCAAATGGTCCATTTCCACATTGTAGGGATTCCATGATACTATGGTTCAAAGATAAGCTTCCCCTTACGAGAGAGTCTACAACCAGAGACGTAATCTCAGAATGAGGTTCTGTAAGACAAGGATGTGGAGGCATTTTTTCTTTCAATGGGTAGTGAATCTGTGAAATTCTTTACTATAAAGGACACTCAAGCCTGGGTTATGAAGTATATTCAAAGCTGAGATAGATTTATTTTAATTACGATGGGGAAAAGGAAGGAAAGTGGAGTTGACAATTATCAACTCAACCAAAATCTCATTTAATGATGGAGCAGACCCAATGCTCTGAATAGAGGTAAAAACAATGACTGCAGATGCTGGATACCAGATTCAGGATCAGTGGTGCTGGAAGAGCACAGCAGTTCAGGCAGCATCCGAGGAGCAGTAAAATCGACGTTTCGGGCAAAAGCCCTTCATCACGAATAAAGGCAGAGAGCCTGAAGCGTGGAGAGATAAGCTAGAGGAAGGTGGGGGTGGGGAGAAAGTAACATAGAGTAGGAAATGACCTGGAATTGCAGTTGGAGAGGGACTCCCTGAGATCAATGGTGTGAATAGTCTACTTCTACATCTTATTGTCTAAGTCAGATACTGTGTGTGGATTTGTAGATGGTAGAATTTCTGTGGAGGGAGAATTCAGGTGGCATGAAGGCGCATTTCCTCGTGAAGTAGTTTATTTTTGTGTTTGTTCTGTTGCAGTTCATAAAGGAACTTGTTCCTGTCCCACTGTGACAATATCCTTGTCTCAAGTTGGCAACAAAAGTAAAACCAACTCTGCCCATTAAGGTCATGCATCCTCTGGTTCTTCAGTTTCAGAGATAGAGGTTACAGGCAGAACTGACATAAATCATTGAATGCTCAGAATTAAAGCACCAAACTGGCCATTCAGCCCATTCTGTACTAGAAATGGTTTCTAATCTGAAACTATCTACTCAGATTCCTGCCTCACATTGTACTTGCAGATGCCTGTTACTGCTTCAGTTTGAATATTTGTAAATCTTTTCAAATTCACTCAGTAAAAATATGAATAATGTGGCTTTTAAGAACCTGCAGCATATTAACGATATTTAAGAATATAATTACATCGTGCAAGCTTTTCTTGGTAGAGATTCATAAGCAACTATCATTTCCCTACACTTCAGACTGATGCATTCAGAGCTATGTAATACATAACTGAGAAGAAACTGACCAGGAAGCTGATTGGGTGTCTGATACAGTGCTCTATTCTTAAGAAAGAGAATCAGGAATTGGCAGTGAGATTAAACCTTTCTTACAAATGTTGACCTGGCCAATCCACAATTTTAACATATTTCTCACCCTGTCCCTCGGTTACTCAGTCCATGTCACTCACTACCTTCTCCATGTCCCTCGGTCTCTCAACACTTTCTCTCTACACCTTTCAATCCCTCTTCCTCATATCTCAAATTCCTGTTAGAAATATATCTGACTGTTTCCTGACTTAATTTCCAATATCCTCTCCAGTTCCTTTCCCTAATAACATTCCATAACTTAATTATACTTAATAAAACGTGAGTGAAAACATTTCTCCTAACTTTTAATTTAGCATTGTGGCATTTGAAAGTTTACAGTAATGCATTTCTTGGCATTTCCATATATACTCTGTAATTTCTGATTGATTTAAGGTGTTTGCATTGCCCAGATATTGAAAAGATTCCTACAGGGATTCGATATTTGTGCTGTATGTTTTGTTCAGATGCTTCTTTATTTCATCCCATCCAATGTCCCAGGATTTGCTAATTTCTGCACATTTTGCTCCATATCTCTCAGCAAATTTCTCATTGTAAGTGTAAAAAACTTTTTTCCAGTAGGATGTTGCCTCTGCAGTGAGTTCCTTTTGAATAGTCCAGGATCTATAGTAATCATTGACTGTTTGGTAGTCCTTGTAGGGTACGTACTTACCATTTGTGTCACCATTGCAGAATTCTGCATTAGTTGCGACTGAAGCTGTACAAACATCCACCACAAGACGCTGGCTGTCTCTCCATCGAAAACTAGTTAATCCTTCAGGCCTGTGCTGTTTACTGAAATGCTGCTGGTGCTCAGGGCTCTCTGCATCACAGAAAACTCCACAGAAAGGGCATTTCTTTGTGCAACTGAATAAGCCTTTAAAGATTTCCTTATTCGGTTTTACAGATAATTCTTTCACCTTTGCTTCAACATTCCAGCCTGTCACCTCATGGAGGAGGAGCTTCTCTGCCTCTGCAATAGACAGTAGAACTGCTTCTGCAAATTTCCTTGCATTGCTGTCACTCTGGAATAAAACAAATTTCAACTCCTCTTTGGGCATTACAAATTTTGTTTTGAACTTATCAACAAACAGATTAAGGAAGCCCTGAACATTTCCAGAAATGTTCTGCTGTGATACATCTCTGACAAATTCAATGGCTTGTTGAGTGATTTCTTTGACAATTTCCTTAGCTAGATGTATAAATTTCATTTCTCCCTTAAAATGCATTTTGCAGTATGCAATAACCTGCTTGTGAAGCCAGTTGGATGCAAAATTCTCAAGGTTATTAATGTACTGGTAATATTCTTCAAAGCTGTTAGTTTGTTTTAAATAGATCAGAAGTGCTACAATGAAGTTATTGCGGAGTGTGTACTTTCCTTCAGGGTCATTTCTTTTCATATCGTCCACTATTTTCAGGCTGAGACTGTTGAATGTGGCATCTCTGACAGCTGGCATAAAGCAGCGTGTTACAAATCGTTCTGCTTGTTGTTGATTCTGATCCTGCTCCTTGTAAATCGCCATGAATACTTCAAAGTATTGATCTTTTTTGCTTTCCAGCCTCTTCTGTGGATCATGTTTGTTGATAAATTTGGTTTGCATTTCCATGAATCTTGGTGCTGCGTAGCCACACATGTGAAGTTTAAACTCTGCCCTGAAAATCTCACTCATTGTAAACTTTGAATCTGAATCATTATCGTTGATTTTTTTGTCTATGTTGTCCAAAAGTTCAATACAATATTTGATATCATAATCCATGTCCATTTTTGCAATGTTATTGATCTGTTCCCTACATTCGATCTCAAGTATATTTGATATCTGTCCTGCTTGTTCTAAATCTGATGGAGAAATTCTACCTAAGTTTCTAACCAACCTCCAGTTTGACACATTAATGTGTTTCTCCAGAATCTTAAAGGGTCGGTTCCCGTGCTTTGACAGGCATTTCTCTTTCAGACTTGCATTTATCACTCTTCCTTGTGTTTCCATGTCATCTCTCAGAAGATTCTCGATCTCGACCTCAATGTTTCTTTTACTGCAGGGCTGATAGTTCAATTTAGAGAGCGTATCATGCCACATTCTTTCAAAGGCAGCTTTTAGTTCTTCATCATGTAACACCTGCTGAATTTCTTTACAATTTTGTAAAAGTTTCTTGACTTGTTCTTCAATCTTGTTGTTGAATTCTTCCCAAATAGCATCCACTTTCGATAATCCCACTTGCCTGTTGACAGTATCTTTACATTTCTGTAATAAATTATCCTGGAGTTGCCGACATAACATGGAAATGCTTTGTTCGAATTGCTCCCTGTATTTCTCCATCAGCTGCACATTATCAGCACCACTTTCAAAATGACTTTTTAGTTTATTGAGTGTGTCCTGCTTTTTGTCATCAATCGTTTTCCTGATCTCCAGTTCCAATTTTGGGAGCAGTTGGGTGAGATGACCATCTTCATTCTTTATTCTATTTTCAGTTTCACATGTATAGGAGTGTGCAAATTTGCGGAGATTCCATTCCCACTCCTTGTACTTCGTGGAGAGCTGATTGTAAGCTTCAGCAACTAGACTATTCTGAAAACTGAAAATGAAGTTCTCATTTTTCACCTGCTCCCAAAGCCCAGGCATCCACTTGATAAAGTCTGGAATTGTTAAAGCTCTTTCGGATTTGCTACGTTTTGCTAAACATTGAATGATGTGCTTCTTCAGCTCAAAGACTTGCTCACTGTAACCAGTATTGACTGCAGCCATTGGAGGAGTGCCATGCCACAGACTTGGGATGTACCAGTTGCTCTGATTAGCATCATACGCCATCACATCTGAGAACTTCATTTTGTCCACCTTCTCCAGTTTAGCTGCAGCCTCTACCATTTGGTCCAGTTGTTCTAGCAGTTTTTGACGACTCCTCAGGTTCTGATCATACGCACACACATCGCCAACATTCTGGTGGATAAATAGGCAGCTTGGCCGCTTTCCAGTTAGTTTCATGCGGATTAAGGAATGCACAACAATCTGCAAAACATCTTTCATCTCGGTGGGGTTTTCCATCCCTATATTTACTAAAGTTAAATTGCTTAATCCAATGACAAATGTTGCTAGCTCATTATCATGCTCATAACTGTCTGTAAGGGTTGCGAGTTCTGGAGCTTTCAGGCCCTCAGTGTCAATCACCAGCATGAAATCGCAGCCAAGATCTTTTCTCAGTCGCCCTGTGACCTTGAGAAACTGCATGAAGGCTCCTCGTGTACATCTGCCACTACTCACAGCAAACTGCAAACTGAACATTGTATTTAGGAGTGTAGACTTCCCTGTACTCTGGACACCAAGCACTGTCACCACGAACACACGGGAAGCAGTGCCCACTTTCTTAGCTACTTCCTTCAGTACAGCAGTGACCCACTGAACCGGTATGTTGGAAACATCTCCATCAATGAGCTCCAGCGGGAACCCTTGCAGCAACAGTTCAGCTGCAACTATTGGTAACTCCAATATATTCCTGTTTATTTTTCTCTCTGAGCTCATATTACTTGCTGTCACTGAAATCTCATAAACCTGACCCAGTTCCCTCATGAAATGCTCAAGTCCAAGAGAACTATCAGACATTTTCTGATCCAAATCTTTCAGCTCACTTGTCTTTTGCTTTGAGTCTTTCAAAAAAGTTTTATAAGCGCTGCATAAGTTTGACATTATCTCCCTTGATTTACTGTCCAGATTGAACTTCAGCCATTGTAGGAAAAGCGCTCTCTCTTCTGCACAAGTTGAAATCAGTTCTGTAATGAATTGTTGCATCTCTTTCGACAAGTTCTGCTTGATCAGATCTCCTTGGATTTTTTTCTGCTTTTGCTCCAGCTCATATTTGTATACCTCTGTCGTCTTGTTCTTTCGGAGTTTCATGCGAGACTTCTCTTTCTCAGCTTTAGACCAATCTTGCCAGGGCTTCCCATGGAAGGGTAACACCCTCTGTTTGTATTCAATAATGGCTTCAGGGTTAAGGCCTTCCAGTATTTTGGAGGCCAGTTGTTTCGCACTTTGTATTTTGGGATGATGTTCATCGATTTGAATCCCACTTTCTCGTGCGATTTCAGCCATTTGCTCCAGGGTTAGAGAGGTCTTGTTCTCTTTCCGAGTTAGAATCATTTGTTCAATTCTCAAACAAAGGTTTTCCACAAGCTTTGCATCATTTAAATTTGTCCGAACAATGCATTGTTGAGGTTTTAACTGTAGACCTTTGAACAGTTCCTTCGTTTGCTGTTGGGTTATCTTTTGCTGATTGCTGTGTGAGTTGATTATGAGAAAGAATTTGGCTGGTGACTGTGCAAGAGAAGTAAGGAATTTTCTTTCCTTTTCCCCAATGACATCAATGAATATAAAGAGAGCAGCAGAGACTTTAGCAAGAAACCGAGTGTTTCTCTGATAAATTTCAGCATCTCCTCGGAGGTTAATGAATGCTGCAGCCTCGGGGAATACGTCCAAATTCTTTTTGCCAGATGGAAGGTACCAGCTGATCTCGGCTAGTCCATCAGATATGTCACGAGGAACATGTCCACAGTCCATCCCCGAGTGCAGGAAGATATTCTGTTGTTGTTGTGTCTGGCTCAAGGTGAAATTGAGAATTTTCGATTTGGAGATACTGCATCTTCCAATCCTGATGAAGGAAATGGTTGGCATGGCTGCAGTTACAATTGGCTCTTGCACAAAGCTGTTACTTGATACATGGGATTGTGGGCACCATTTTTTAACAATAGATCGCATTGCCCACAGGAGAAGGGTGCCACCAGGTTCATCTGTGGAATCCCTCTTCTTTTCTGTAGAATAACTATCCCTATATGGCTGCAGAAAGGGTAATGCAAACTGGCATAGAGACATCTTCAGCATTAGCTCCTGTTGTAGTAAGTAATCTGCACAAAGGAAGATAACAGTAATGATATCTTGAGGATTAATCTCAGAAATCTCGGTTTCTTTTCCCTCAAAGAAACCATTGAAATCTTCATCAGCATCGATCTCACTTTCTGATTGTTGAGCAAGTGGCCATTCAAGGTTCCTTGCAATAGAATTGGCAGAGAGGATCTTTTGGAGGAAACGCCAAGGGACATCTTTTAACTCAGTCAGCTTACTGTCACTCAGTTTATCCCAGCTGATCTCCCGAGTGAAATTTAGGGATAGTTTATGAGGAAAATAATTTTGTAATCCCAAGTCATTCACAATTTGAGGTGGTGTCTCATTGTGGGATATGCTTGATTGCTCAGTACACTTATTGATGTTCTTTTCTCTATCATCACTGAATGTGAATCTTTCCAAAGTTTCACGATGTTCTGATGGTGTGTTTTCTTCCAATCCATCTTTTTTGGCTGATAAATGTAGTAATGTTTCTTTTAGAAGTTCCATGTCAGATAAAAAGCTTCCATTCTGAGTCATCACTGCCTCACGGACTTGATGCGATATTTCTTTGTCCATTTTTGCAAACATTGTTTCTAGTACTATTCTGGGATCTTTATATTCTGACTCAGTGACTCTGGCAGTCAGTGCTTTGAGGAGCAGGAAGGCTTGGCATTGTGCCTTCTGCATTGTCTCCATTTCATGCCTGAAGGTTTCGATTTGATCTAACTGAGAGACCAGGTACTTACAGCCATCCTCTGTTAGAGGCTGAATCAGTATTCCACTAGGTTGGTGGAATAGTGGGTGCAGAAGTGCAGTCAAGAGCAAAGATGTCTCCTGATCTTTACTTTGTTGTAGCTGAAACAATGATTTTCCCAGCTCACTGCAAACTTTTCTTTGAAATTCGTTCCCAACATCTGGCCCCTGTAACATTTTCTCCAGTTTCTTGATATATTCCTTTGCTTCCATAAAACTGGAGAAGATTAATTCTTTCTCATCACTGATATTGTCAGTCAGTTGTTGCAAGATTGATGAGATGTTTGGAAAATCCAAGCTGTTTATTATTTCTTGAGGCTGCAACAGATGTGCCAGTTGAACCTTTAGATAGATTTTATCCACACCTACAATTCTGTTCTCTGCAATGCATTTTAAAACATTACTGAAGAATTCCTGAACGGGGCTTTTACAAATAAATTCACAATACCACAGTCTGTCTGTGTCTATTGCGAAGTGTTTTCCCAAAGAGGCTTTAATGTGTGCACACTGGGAAATGTGCCTTATACAGTTTGCAACAAACTCTGATTCTGAGACGGAGTTCCATTTGCTTACTTCCTGCACCAGATCTTGAATACTGGTATTAACCTCCGTCACTTTTCCAGTTTCTGTATCTTCAGCCTGTAATCCAGTTTTCCTTTCCCAGCATCTCTGCAAGCTTTCAGTTAATAATTGATAATTGTCAAAGTCTGTCCTGTGGTTCTGTTGAATTACTTTCCAGACAGGAACTAGGCTGTGAACAGAGCCACGATCAATGACGCGCCAAGTGCTGTCCTGTTCCTGTAATCCTTTCTTCCAGTCTAGAACTGATGATGCTTCAACAGGGCCACCGATCTTAGTAATGTGGACACTTATTTTATCCAATAGAGTCTTTTTGCAGGTAGAGTTAATGTTAGACTTAAAGTGAGTCGCAGACGCTGAAACACTGGCACTGACGAAGCCTAATGCACTAGTTTGTAAATCTGTGTTGACCAATGTTTTCATGACTTCTTCAGCATCTTCTTTCTCTTGGGTTTTCAATTTATCACTTTCTGTTTCTATCAAGTAATTTCCCCCAAAGTGAATATTGCTGCTGTTTACATGTGACCCAAATCGTTCCAGGAACTGCTCGCTCGAAATATCTTTCACATGATCTGACTCCTGATAGTGCAGATTCATTTCAACATCTTTCAGAGAGTTGACAGCAGTTTCTGACAGTTTCAGATCCTTGCAGTTTAACTCAACACTGGCCATTGGTACAACGATCATCTTATAAAAAGAGACATATGTAGTTTTTGTGCTGTTAGAACTGCTGCTGGAAGTGTTATGCTCTCCCTTAACATCAAGTTCAAAGCTCCAGAATTTAGTCTCAACACTGCTTCTGATACCAAGACCCAACTGTTCCACACACTTCTTTGAATTTTCGGCATGTGTGTGAGACGTGAACCTCTCAGTGTGTTCAGTAGGGTTCATGGATGGACCCAATAGACAGCATGTCTTTGGGACTTCCAGCAGTCTTTCCCGCGTCTTTAACAGATCATTCAGATTCTTACTGACAAAAATTCCTTTGAGTGCCAGTCCACCAGATGCCTTTTCAAGCAGCTGAGTTGCAGACCAGTTACCACGTTGTGAAGTCTCTCCCATTTCCTTTTAATAAATTTCCGTTTGATCTGAGGTGAAATTCGATTTCCAGAGATTCAGGATCCTGTCCTGTGCTTTATCACTGGTCTGACTTCCTGTCCTGTAATTTATTGTGAAATTGACCTGCCGCTCAACGTTGCTTCCAGGCCTGAGGCTTCTCTTTGGTGCAATTTGTAGGTTGCTCCTGTCCCCTTACCACACGTTCAGAACGATGAGTCTTCAAGTGCTTGGGAATAGCTGTGGACATTTAACAATGGAACAATCAAAAATAACAGGCTGGACTGAATTGTCATTGAGAAGATCAGAAATATGTTACTATATCATTGATGGACGTGTGAGGCTGCTACATGTTTATCCAGTCAAATATAATATTTCCTGAATTGCTTCTAGTTAGAAAGATCCATAGGTGGCCGTTTAAGTGTTACCCGAAGGTATCATTCGAAACCCGGTTTCTCTATTCTCTCCCATTCAGATATTGTAAATATTTCCACATTGTTATGACACGGGAACAGCAAGCCAAACCAAATCAACCTCACCATCATTGGATTCACAACACAGTGAAATTAAAACATTCAAAGACACTTAAAATTATTCAATTGTTCCTAACCAGAGTTGACAAATTACACATTTTGGACAAGTTAATAACTTAAACAAAAATTCACAAATTGTTACTAAGATCTCAACTTCAACAGGACACAGACAAACTACAAAGAATCTAATTTTATCTATAATTTAACCCAATCTTCTTTGACAACTCTTACACCTATAGTTAGACACAGATAAGAGTTGAATTAGAAAAGAAAAAGTTCTTATTTTTCAGTTCTGAAACCATTTCAATGATGAGTACTAGGTGTTCATGAAACCCTTGGAAGAGGGATTGAATTACAGGTAATGTGCATGGGCTTGTATCTGTTGCATGAATTCTGAAGTCACGAGTCAACGTATAGAGCTTTCGCAGGGCATGGGAGCTTTTATTTCTTACAGAATGCGATTCTTTTATACCACAAGACCACAATAAATCGGAAAAGGAGGTTATGCCCCCCCTCCATCTCCCCCAAAACTGCCTGCTCTGTCATTCAATAGGATCACAACTGACCCAATATTCTTCACATCCACTTTCCTGTAACCTTTGAGTTCCCAAATGATCAAGAATCTATTGCAGCCTTAAATATACACAAGGACTCTGCCCCCCCCCCACCACAGCTCTCTGAGGGAAACAGTTCCAAAGACCGTCAACCCTCTGAGAGAAGAAATTCCTCCTCATCTCAGTTCTAAATAGGCACCACTTTATTCTGAGACTGTGCTCCCTGGTCTTGGACTCTCCCATGAGGAGAAACATCCTCTCGGCATTGACACTGTCAAGCCCCTTAAGAATCCTGTGTGTTTCAATGAGGTCATTTCTCATTCCTCTAAACTCCAATGAGTAGAGTCCCAACCTGTTTAGCCTTTGCTCATAAAACAATCCCTCCAAACCAGGATTATCCGAGTGAACATGAAATGCCTCCAGTGAAACATTACCTTTCCCAAAAAAGGGGGACGAAAACCGTTCCTACTATTCCCGATGTGGTCTGACTAACACCTTGTACAGTTGCAGTCAGTCTTCCCCACTCTTATACCGCCTTGAAATAAGGACCAACAAGCCAGCGGCCTTCCTGATTACCTCCTATTTCCCATTCCATTCTGACTTTGCAGGATTAGATTTTGATTCTTTTGTTTTCCCATTCAAAATGAACAACTTCACATTTTCTCACATTGTATTCCATTTGCTAACCTTTTGCCCAGACTTTTAACAATCAACATTCCTCTGTAAACTGTTTTCATTCCTTTTGCAACTTGCATTTCCACATATTTTTGTGTTGTCTGCCAATGTGACGACAGTACGTTCACATGCTCCAAGTCAATGAATGTATATTGTAAACAACTGCACTCACAATGCAGGTCCCTGTGCAGCTCCACCAGCCACAGGTCACCAATGTGAAAAACAGCCCCTTACCCCCACTCATTGTCTCCTGCTCATTGACCTGCTCTTTATTCAGGTGGGTTTACTATCTGCAACACCACTGGCTCTTATAATTTAACCTTTTGTGAGGTACCTTGGTTGAACTCCTTGCGGAAGACCAAATACAACATATTTATTGGTTACCCTCAATCCACTTTGGTTGAGACTTCACCAAAATTTAATTAATCAAGACACTATTTCCCATTCCATTCTGACTTTGCTGGATTAGATTTTGATTTTCCAAATGTTTGGGTTTATTTCCTTAATAGTTAAAGTCATAGACATATACAGCACGGAAACAGATCCTTTAGTCCAATTTGTCCATACCGACCAGATTTCCTAAATTAATCTAGTCCCATTAGCCAGCATTTAGCCATATCTCTAAACACTTTCTATTCATATATCCATCCAGATGCCTTTTAACTACTGTAATTGTACCAGCCTCCATCACTTCCTCTGGCAGATCATTCTACAAATGCAGCACCCTCTGCAAGGAAAGGTTGATGCTTTTAAATCTTTCCCCTCTCACCCTAAAGGGTGGTAATTAGCCGGGTTGGATTTGTCCTGTTTTTTGTGTTCAAGACATACCTGGGCAAATTTTCCACATTCTCGGGTAGATACCAGTGTTGTAACTGTACTGGAAGAGATTGACTTGGAGAGCAGCAATTTCTGGAGCACACATCTTCAATACTATTGCCAGAAGGCCGGAAGCCTTTGCAGTGTCTGTGTTGCTGAGGACCACCAGAGAAGACTGAGATGGATATGATTGAAGATTGTTACGAATGCATCAGTCTTATCTTTTGCACAGATGTACTGGGCTCCTCCATCATTAAGGATAGGGATATTTGTGGAACTGCCTCTCCCAGTGAGTTGTTTAATTGTTCACCACCATTCACAACTGGATGTGGAAGGACTGCAGAGCTTAGATCTGATCCGTTGGTTGTTGGATTGCTCAGATCTATCATTTACTCTTTATGCTGTTTGGCACCAGGTAGACACCTCATCTTCAGGTCTGCCTGGTGCTGCTCCTGGCATGCCCTCCTGCACTCTCCATTGAACCAGGGTTGATCCCCTGGCTTGATGGTAATGGTTGAGTGGGGGATATGCTGGGCCATGAGATTGTAGATTATGCTGGAGTACAATTCTGCCTCTGTTGATGACCCACAGCACTTATGGATGCCTAGTCTTGGGCTGCTAGATTTGTTCAAACTCTGTCCCATTTAGCACAATGATAGTGCCACCCAATACGATGGAGGTTGTTCTCAATGTGAAGGCGGGACTTCATCTACACAAGGACAGTGCGGTGGTCACGTTTACCTATACTGTCATAGACAGATGGTTCTGCAGCTGGCAGATTAGGAAGGATGAGGTCAAGTATGTGTTTTCTTCTTGCAGGTTCCTTCACCACCACCTGCAGACCCAGTCTAGCAGTTACATCCTTTTCGACCTGACCAGCTCAATCTGTAATGCTATTGCCAAGCCACTCTTGGTGGTGGACATTGAACACCCCCACCCAGAGAATATTGTGCGCCCTTGCCACCCTCAGTGTTTCCTCCAAGTGTTGTTCAACATGGAGGAGTATTGACTCATCAGCCGAGCCAGTAAGAGGTTTCCTTGCCCACCTTTAACCTGACGCCATGAGGCTTCATCAGGTCCAGAGTCAATGTCAAGGGCTCCCAGGGCGACTCCCTCCTGAGTGTATCCCCCTGTGCTGTCACCTCTGCTAGGTCTGTCCTGCCAGTGGGACAGGACATATCCAGGGATGGTAATGACAGTGTCTGGGGTGTTATCCATAAGATATGAATCCGTAAGAATGACTATGTCAGGCTGTTGCTTGACTAGTCTGTGAGCAATGGTGGGCTTGAGATAATAAAAATAGAAAGGACAGATTGGGACAATTTTCATTGGAGTGTAGGAGGTTGACGAGTGACCTTATTCAGGTTTATTAAATCATAAGGGTCATAGATAAGGTGAATAACAAGGGTCTTTTCCCTAAGGTGGGGCGTTCACAATTGGGGGCTTATTTTTAGGTGAAATTTAAAAGGCGCACGCGGGGCAATGTTTTTGCACAGAGAGTGGTTCGTGTGTGGAGTGAACTGCCAGAGAAACTAATGGATGCAGGAACAGTTACAATGTCTAAAAGACGTTTGGCTACACTTCTGAATAGGAAAGGTTTGGAGGGATATGGGTCAAGCACAGGAAGGTGGGGCTAGTTTAGTTTGGGAACATGATTGGCATGGACTGGTTGGACCAAAGGGTCTGTTTCTGTGCTGTATGATGATGACCTTCTCTGCGGCTGGCTGTAATACTGAAGTCTGCATTCTGTTCTGCTACGTGATGCACTTGGCATGGTATGATCTGCCTATAGAGCATGCAAACCAGCACCTTTCACCGTATCGACATCCATGTGACAACAATAAATCAAATTAAGTCTATCTTCCACGTTAAGGACTGACTCAAAGCATCTGCTATCTCCATGTCCCTGAAAATTGTCTCACCAGCTTCATTTTCTAAAAGGACTATGTTTACTTTGACCTCTCTCTTCATTTTTGTCAACATAAAGAAGCTCTTGTTGGCAATTTTTATTCTCCTCGCTGGTTTGCTCTTGTAGTTTTCACTCTATTATCTTTTTAGTCCTCCTTTCCTGGATTCTGAATTTATCCTCACTGTCATTCCTGTTAATCTATCCAACCAGTTCACTTTAGCTAACTCTATCCTCCTTTCATTGTAATTCCATTCATTTAACTCTAGTTTCTTACGCTCAAACAGAGGATTAAATTATATCATTGCTACTGGGGGGACCTTTCACTCTGAAACAATTCACTAAACCTGGTTCATTCCTCATTACTCCATCATCGATAGCCTGCTCCCTACTTGGCTCCCTTGCATATTGCTCGAGGAAGCTATCCCTGGTTCACTATGAAGTTCTTGTCATTGATTCCCTTTTCAACTTGATTGGCCCAAGCAACTTGACGATTGGTGGCTCAGTGGTTAGCACTGCTGCCTCATAACACCAGGGATTTGGGTTTGATTCCAACCTCGGGCAACTGTCCGTGTGGAGTTTGCACATTCTCCCTGTATCTGTGTGGGTTTCCTCCAGATGCACCAGTTTCCTCCCACAGTCCAAAGATATATAGGTTAGGTGAATTGGCCGTGTTAAATTGCATGTGGTATTAAAGGATGTGTAGATTTGTTGTATTAGTTAGTGGAAACATAGGGTAGGGGAATGGGTCTGGGTGGGTTACTCTTCCGAGGGTTAGTGTAGACTTTTTAAAAATTCATTCATGGAATGAGTGCATCACTGACTAGGCCAGCATTTATTACCCATCCCTAATTACCCTGAGGGCAGTTAAGAGTCAACCACATCATTGTGTGTCTGGAGTCACATGTAGGCCAGACCAGGCAAAGATGGCAGTTTCCTTCCCTAAAGGGCATTTGTGAAACAGATGGGTTTTTCCCCAACGATCAACAATGCAATCTTGGTCATCATCAACTCTTAACTCCAGATATTTATTCAATTTCTACCATCTGCAGTGGTGGGATTTGAAGCCAGGTTCACAGAATATTACCTGAGCCTATGCGTTAAGCTTCCAGTGATAATACCACTAGGCCATTGTCTCCTCTGTTGGGCCAAGTGGCCTGTTTCCACACTGTAGGGAATCTTTGATTAAAGTCATCCATAATTAGTGCTGTATTCTTTTCACATGCATCTATTATTTATTTATTTGTTGCCTTTTCCTACAAAGTGGCTACTGTTTGGGGTCCGTATATTACTCCCACCAAAATGCTCTTTCCCTTTCTGTTTCTTACTTCCCCCCCAAACACACTCTCGATCATCCGAGACCTGGTCACCTTTCACAATTGTTCTCATTTCATCTCTTATTAACAGTGTGGCCCCATCAACTTTTCCACCTCTTCTGTCTTTCAAAAGATCAAAATTACTGAATGTTAACTTCTTAGTTCTGATGCTGCAAATGTGTTCCATCGCCCCTCCCCCTAGTCCCTCCTCCCTACCTTTTATCTTAGCCTGCTTGGCTCTCTCTCTCTTATTCCTGATGAAGGGCTTATGCTCGAAACATCGAATTCTCTATTCCTGAGATGCTGCCTAACCTGCTGTGCTTTGACCAGCAACACATTTGCAGCTGTGATCTCCAGCATCTGCAGACCTCATTTTTTACTCGAAGATTTTAACCTACTGCGAATCCTCTTACAAGGATGCCTTCCTTGAAGAAGCTCTCTTCCTCCATCTACAAGGATTTCAGTGAGTCCCTCTCTCACTGCACCCCCCAGGTCATCTCCTCTGCACAGAAGCTCTTCAGCCACGTTCTCAAACAGACCCGTTACCACAGCCACATCTCCTTCCTCAGCACCTGCCTAAGGAACCGACTGATCCCACACGGACTCCGAACTACATTCCAACCAACAAAATTTGGACCCAACCAGGACAACCTGTACCTACAACAAATCCGAAGTCTCCAGCAACAGACCTCCCTCCGGATCCTCCGCTCCACCCTTGCAGCCATGCGTCGCCACTTACACTCCCTGCAATCAGCCCTACCCCAGCTCAGGACCACACTCTCACAGACCTGCAAAGGACCCCTGCTGTTCTTCATCTACAGAAGAATCCACAAACTCAACAAACAGTTCTTCCTAGCCCTATCAGAGATTAAAGACAGTAAGTACCAAAAACTTTCATGTACTTACCCCCACACTCGTGGCCCCTCAACTATTCCAGAATCTTCCACAGGCCTGTCGGACGCCATTACACATGTGGCCTCCACAGCGCCCGCGGCACCAAAGGCCGCCGCCGACCGTGACGTCACTTCCGCCCCCACCGACCTCGGAGCCCCCGCGATCGCCGCCCCTACAACTGCCCCGGTGACCACCACACACACAACCGCTTCCACAATCGCCGACGGACCCGCGACCCACCGGGAATGACCACCGCAACCATTTCCGCCCCTCCGGTTGCCGTCGACGCAGCCACTTCCGCCCCCACTGACATCACTAACCTGCAGGAGCACAAATCCTCAGGTTTCCCCGCCCCCACGCCGTCTTTCGTCACTACGCATAACCCCGCCCATAACCCCGCCCCCACGCCATCTCCCGTCGCTTCACGTAACCCCGCCCCCACGCTTATTTCCGTCACGACGCATGACCCCGCCCCCACGTCGAGCAACGTCACCACGTCTAACTCCGCCCCTACTTCGATCTCTGTCCCCGCCCCTAACCCCGCCCCCAGCTCCAGCTCCAGCTCCAGTCCCACACCAGGTCCTAGCTCCCAGCCTTGCCGGATTTTCACCATCCCTCCAGATCTCCCCCTCTCTGAGGATGAGAGATCAGTCCTCAGCAGGGGCCTCACCTTCATTCCCCTACACCCTCGGATTAATGAGTTCAACACGCGGCGAGATATTGAACAATTCTTCCGCCACCTTCGCCTCCGTGCCTACTTTCACAACCAAGACTCCCGCCCACCCTCTGACGACCCCTTCTCCCGCCTCCAACACACCCCATCCACCTGGACACCCCGTGCAGGCCTCCTACCCGCCCTCGACCTCTTTATAGCCAACTGCCGCCGTGACATCAACCGACTCAACCTGTCCACCCCTCTCACCCACTCCAACCTCTCACCCTCAGAACGTGCAGCCCTCCACTCCCTCCGCTCCAACCCCAACCTCACCATCAAACCGGCAGACAAGGGAGGCGCGGTGGTAGTTTGGCGCACTGACCTGTACACCGCTGAAGCCAAACCCCAGCTCGCGGACGCCTCCTCTTATCGCCCCCTTGACCACGACCCCACCTCCCACCACCAAACCATCATCTCCCAGACCATCCAGGACCTCATCACCTCAGGGGATCTCCCATCCACCGCCTCCAACCTCATAGTCCCACAACCCCGCACCGCCCGTTTCTACCTCCTGCCCAAAATCCACAAACCTGCCTGCCCCGGCCGACCCATTGTCTCAGCCTGCTCCTGCCCCACCGAACTCATCTCCCAATACCTCGACACGGTCCTGTCCCCTTTAGTCCAAGAACTCCCCACCTACGTTCGGGACACCACCCACGCCCTCCACCTCCTCCAGGATTTTCGCTTCCCCGGTCCCCAACGCCTTATTTTCACTATGGACATCCAGTCCCTGTACACCTCCATCCCCCATCACGAAGGACTCAAAGCCCTCCGCTTCTTCCTTTCCCGCCGCACTAACCAGTACCCTTCCACTGACACCCTCCTTCGACTGACTGAACTGGTCCTCACCCTGAATAACTTCTCTTTTCAATCCTCCCACTTCCTCCAAACTAAAGGAGTTGCCATGGGCACCCGCATGGGCCCCAGCTATGCCTGCCTCTTCGTAGGATATGTGGAACAGTCCATCTTCCGCAACTACACTGGCACCACCCCCCACCTTTTCCTCCGCTACATCGATGACTGTATCGGCGCTGCCTCGTGCTCCCACGAGGAGGTTGAACAGTTCATCAACTTTACTAACACCTTCCATCCCGACCTGAAATTCACCTGGACTGTCTCAGACTCCTCCCTCCCCTTCCTAGACCTTTCCATTTCTATCTCGGGCGACCGACTCAACACAGACATCTATTATAAACCGACTGACTCCCACAGCTACCTGGACTACACCTCCTCCCACCCTGCCCCCTGTAAAAACGCCATCCCATATTCCCAATTCCTTCGTCTCCGCCGCATCTGCTCCCAGGAGGACCAATTCCAACACCGCACAACCCAGATGGCCACCTTCTTCAAGGACCGCAGATTCCCCCCAGACGTGATCGACGATGCCCTCCACCGCATCTCCTCCACTTCCCGCTCCTCCGCCCTTGAGCCCCGCTCCTCCAACCGCCACCAAGACAGAACCCCACTGGTTCTCACCTACCACCCCACCAACCTGCGCATACAACGTATTATCCGCCGCCATTTCCGCCACCTCCAAACGGACCCCACCACCAAGGATATATTTCCCTCCCCTCCCCTATCAGCGTTCCGCAAGGACCACTCCCTTCGTGACTCCCTTGTCAGATCCACACCCCCCACCAACCCAACCTCCACCCCCGGCACCTTCCCCTGCAACCGCAGGAAATGTAAAACTTGCGCCCACACCTCCATACTCACTTCCCTCCAAGGCCCCAAGGGATCCTTCCATATCCGCCACAAGTTCACCTGTACCTCCACACACATCATCTATTGCATCCGCTGCACCCGATGTGGCCTCCTCTATATTGGTGAGACAGGCCGCTTACTTGCGGAACGCTTCAGAGAACACCTCTGGGCCGCCCGAACCAACCAACCCAATCACCCCGTGGCTCAACACTTTAACTCCCCCTCCCACTCCACCGAGGACATGCAGGTCCTTGGACTCCTCCACCGGCAGAACACAACTACACGACGGCTGGAGGAGGAGCGCCTCATCTTCCGCCTGGGAACCCTCCAACCACAAGGTATGAATTCAGATTTCTCCAGCTTCCTCATTTCCCCTCCCCCCACCTTGTCTCAGTCGGTTCCCTCAACTCAGCACCGCCCTCCTAACCTGCAATCCTCTTCCTGACCTCTCCGCCCCCACCCCACTCCGGCCTATCACCCTCACCTTGACCTCCTTCCACCTATCCCACCTCCATCGCCCCTCCCCCTAGTCCCTCCTCCCTACCTTTTATCTCAGCCGGCTTGGCTCTCTCTCTCTTATTCCTGATGAAGGGCTTATGCTCGAAACGTCGAATTCTCTATTCCTGAGATGCTGCCTAACCTGCTGTGCTTTGACCAGCAACACATTTGCAGCTGTGATCTCCAGCATCTGCAGACCTCATTTTTTATTCTTAGTTCTGATCACATACAACATAGAACGATACAGCGCAGCAATGGACCTTTGGCCATGATGTTATGCCAACCTAAATACCCAAAGAAACTAGGACTGTTAATTTTAAAAAGAATTATATTTAAATTTCACCATCTGTCACAGCAACATTTGTACCCAGGTATGCTTGATGTGTTTTTGGATGACTAGTCTAGTGATAATACCACGAGGCTATTGCTTCTCTGGCTCTCATATACTTTGATATATATGTTTGAAATGGGAACAGAGAGAGACCATTATCCACACTGACCACAACTTGTTAAATATTTTCAACTGGACAAGACACACTGCAGAAATTCACCGAAGATCCTTAGGCAGCACCTTCCAAACCCTTGACCACTTCAATCTAGAAGGACATGGGCAGCAGATACATGGGAACACCATATTGTTGGGGGGTCAAAATCCTGGAATTCCCTGTCACAATCATCTATCTTCTTCACCACCTGCCGCATCTGCATGCTTACTTTCAGCAACCAGGGTCTCATTGAACCAATCCTTTCCCAATCAATAGACCATCCTGTGGAGAGCTGGAGTTGGAGCACTGAGCCCTGGGGTACCCCACTAGTTACTGCCTGTCACTCAGAAAAAAGGTCTGTTTTTTCCAATTCTTTTTTCTCCTGTCTGCCAACACGTTCTCTATCCATGTCAGCACACCACATCCCAATCCCATGCCCTTTAATTTTGCACGCTCACCTCTTATATGAGACCTTGTCTTTTTGAAAGCCCAAATAAACCACATTCATTGGTCCCTTCATCTCTTCTTCCAGTTGGATCATCAAAACATAGAACATGGAAAAATGCAACACAGTACAGGCCCTTCGGCCCTTGATGTTGCGCCGATCCAAGCCCACCTAACCTACACTAGCCCACTTTCCTTCATATGTCTATCCAATGCCCGTTTAAATGCCCATAAAGAGGGAGAGTCCACCACTGCTACTGGCAGGGCATTCCATGAACTCATGACTCGCTGGATAAAGAATCTACCCCTAACATCAGTCCTATACCTAACACCCAATAATTTAAAGCTATGCCCCCTCGTAATAGCTGACTCCATACGTGGAAAAAGGTTCTCATGGTCAACCCTATCTAAACCCCTAATCATCTTGTACACCTCTATCAAGTCACCCCTAAACCTTCTTTTCTCCAATGAGAACAGCCCCAAGTGCCTCAGCCTTTCCTCATACGATCTTCCTACCATACCAGGCAACATCCTGGTAAACCTTCTCTGCACCCATTCCAGTGCCTCCACATCCTTCCTATAGTATGGCAACCAAAACTGCACACAATACTCCAGATGCGGCCGCACCAGAGTCTTATACAACTGCAACATGACCTCAGGACTCCAGAACTCAATTCCTCTACCAATAAAAGCCAGTACGCCATATGCCTTCTTCACAGCACTATATATACTGGGTGGCAACTTTCAGAGATCTGTGTACATGGACACCAAGATCCCTCTGCTCATCCACACTACTAAGTATCTGACCATTAGCCCAGTACCCCATCTTCTTGTTACTCTTACCAAAGTGAATCACTTCACACTTAGCTACATTGAACTCCATTTGCCACCTTTCTGCTCAGCTCTGCAGCTTATCTATATCCCGCTGTAACCTGCCACATCCTTCCTCACTGTCAACAACTCCACCGACTTTCGTATCATCCGCAAACTTGCTCACCCAGCCTTCTAGCCCCTCCTCCAGGTCATTTATAAAAATGACAAACAGCAATGGTCCCAAAACAGATCCTTGCGGAACACTGCTGGTAACTGCACCCCAAGATGAACCGTTACCATCAACTACTACCCTCTGTCTTCTTCCAGCCAGCCAATTCCTAATCCAAACCTCCAACTCACCCTCAATGCCATACCTCCATATTTTTTGCAGTAGCCTACCATGGGGAACCTTATCAAATGCCTTACTAGAATCCATATACACCACATCTACTGCTTTACCCTCGTCCACCTCCTTAGTCACCTTCTCAAATAACTCAATAAAGTTTGTGAGGCACGACCTGCCCTTCACAAAACCATCCTGACTATCCTTGATCATATTATTCCTATCCAGATGTTCATAAATCCTATCCCTTACAATTCTCTCTAAGACTTTGCCCACAACAGAAGTGAGACTCACCGGCCTATAGTTACTAGGGTTTTACCCTACTCCCCTTCTTGAACAAGGGAACCACATTTGCTATCCTCCAGTCTTCTGGCACTATTCCTGTAGACAACGAGGACACAAAACCTCTGCAATCTCCTCCCTTGCTTCCCAGAGAATCCTAGGATAAATGTCATCAGGCCCAGGGGACTTATCTATTTTCACCCTTTCCAGAATTTCCAACACCTCTTCCCTACATACCTCAAAGTCATCCATTTTAATTAATTGTGACTCAATATTCACTTCAGCAACAATGTCCTGTTCCTGAGTGAATACTG
Source organism: Hemiscyllium ocellatum (assembly GCF_020745735.1). Lineage (NCBI taxonomy): Eukaryota > Metazoa > Chordata > Chondrichthyes > Orectolobiformes > Hemiscylliidae > Hemiscyllium > Hemiscyllium ocellatum. The sequence goes on along the minus strand of NC_083401.1, from coordinate 8,648,212 downwards.
ACGAAAAGTACTCATTCAGTGTCTCCCCAATCTCTTCAGCCTCCACACGCAACTTCCCACTACTGTCCTTGACTGGACCTATTCCTACCCTAGTAATTCTTTTATTCCTGTCATACCTATAGAAAACCTTTTGGGTTTTCCCTAATCCTACCAACTAAGGACTTTTCATGAACCCTCTTTGCTGCTCTTAGCTCTCTCTTTAGATCCTTCCTGGCTACCTTATAACTCTCAATCGCCCCAATTGAACCATCACACCTCATCCTTACATAGGCCGCCCTCTTCCCTTTAACAAGGGATTCCAATTCCTTATTAAACCACGGCTCCCTCACACGACCCTTTCCTCCCTGCCTGACAGGTACATACTTATCAAGGACACTCAATAGTTGCTCCTTGAACAAGCTCCACATATCGATTGTGCCCTTCCCTTGAAGCCTATTTTTCCAAGCCATACATCCTAAGTCATGCCTCACCGCATCATAATTTCCCTGCCCCCAGCTATAACCCTTGTCCTGCAGTGCACACTTATCCCTCTCCATCACTAGAGTAAAAGTCACCGAATTGTGGTCACTGTCCCCAAAGTGCTCACCTACCTCCAATTCTAACACCTGGCCTGGTTCGTTACCCAGAACCAAATCCAGTATGGCCTCACCTCTTGTTGGTCTGTCTACATGTTGTGCCAGGAAACCCTCCTGCACACATTGGACAAATACCGACCCATCTAACGCACTCGAGCTATAGCTTTCCCAGTCAATATCTGGAAAGTTAAAGTCCCCCATAACAACCACCCTATTACTTTCACTCTTCTCCTGAATCATCCTCGCAACCCTTTCTTCTACGTCTCTAGGACTATTAGGAGGCCTGTAGAAAACTCCTAACAGGGTGACCTCACCTTTCCTATTTCTAACCTCAGCCCAAAGTACCTCAGATGGAGAGTCTTCATCCATCGTCCTTTCCACCGCTGTAATACTATCTTTGACAAGCAATGACACACCTCTCCCTCTTTTACCCCCACCTCTGACCCTACTAAAACATTTAAACCCTGGAACCTGCAACAACCAATCCTGTCCCTGTTCTACTCATGTCTCCGTAATAGCCACAACATCGAAATCCCAGGTACCAACCCACGCTGCAAGTTCACCTACCTTATTTCGTATACTTCTCGCATTGAAGGATACACACTTCAAGCCACTTTCCTGTTTTCAGGCACCCTCCTTCGAGACTGATGCCATGTTCCTAACCTCCCTACACTCCAGGTCCTGTACCCTAAAGCTACAGTCCAGGTTCCCATGCCCCTGCAGAGTTAGTTTAACCCCCCCCCACCAAAGAGCACTAGCAAACCTCCCCCCAAGGATGCTGGTGCCCCTCAGGTTCAGGTGTAGACCATCCTGTTTATAGAGGTCCCACCTTCCCCAGAAAGAACCCCAGTTGTCCAGAAACCGGAATCCCTCCCTCCTGCACCACCCCTGTAGCCACGCATTTAACTGCTCTCTCTCCCTATTCCTCGACTCTCTATCACGTGGCACGGGTAACAAACCAGAGACAACTGGGCGTTTTTATAGGGAAAAAAACCTACCCAGGTAAGCTTCTGCTACACCAGTTTCCGGGTCGCTCCGCGTTTTTTTTTAAAAACCCTTTCAAAGTTAAACCGTTGAACAACGTCACCGAGCCTACAAGCAGCCACTGCCTAACAGCCCTTACCTGCTCTGCTCCAAACATTCCAGGAAAGTTTCAAGCACAACTTCCCTTTTGTAAATTCATGCTGACTCTGTCCAACCCTGTCACTTCTAATAGATTCCAACATTCCCCTGCTGTTAATGAAAGACCAACAGATCAGTCAATCCCTGTTCCCTCTCTCCCACCCTCATAAATGATGGGATGATGTTAATGTTTCCTGTGGATCTGCAGTAACCATTCCAGAATCTTTACTCATCATCTCCCAGAATTCTAATGTGTCTTCGAACTCTGTGGAAGCCATTTTCTTGGTCATGGCTTTCCTCCCGGTTAAGGAATCATTTTATTGAAGTGCCCCTCATCCAGCAGAACTATAGTGTTGGCATGTAGCTGTGGGAGTCGAGAGTGTGGTGTTTATGCCTGAAACGCCGATTCTCCTGCTCCTCGGATGATGCCTGACCTGCTGTGCTTTTCCAGCACCACACTCTCGACTCTGATCTCCAGCATCTGCACTCCCCACCTTCTCCATGTAGCAGTGGGGGTGCTGTTTTGCAGCCTCCTGCACAAAGCTTAGTTCCTCTCTCACTAGGAGGTAATAGTAAAGAGTAGCTTATCTGTTCAAGGTGCCTCCGTTTGCCTGCTCAGTGTTTCCCAACTGTGAGCAATTTTTTTAGATTAGATTACTTACAGTGTGGAAACAGGCCCTTCGGCCCAACAAATCCACACCGACTCTCTGAAGAGCAACCCACCCAGACCCATTCCCCAACACTTACCCCTTCACCTAACATTACGGGCAACTTAGCATGGCCAATTCACCTAACCTGCACATTTTTGGACTGTGGGAGGAAACCGGAGAACCCGGAGGAAACCCACGCAGACACGGGGAGAATGTGCAAACTCCACACAGGCAGTTGCCCGAAGCAGGAATTGAACCCGGGTCTCTGGCGCTATGAGGCAGCAGTGCTAACCACTGAGCCACATTTGTTGAGCACGTAGCTTCATTGCTCAAGCGTGCAGAGCCCCATGAATTAGTTCATGAATTATTGCCAAGGTCTGTGTCTCCTCTAATAAAGGACATCTGTCCTACATTTGTTTCAGGTCTGCACTGACCCTCTGAAGAATATCTGACCCTATCCCCGTAACACCATCCTGTAAGGTTAATTTAGCATGGACAATCCACCAAACCTGCACATCTTTGGACTGTGTGAGGAAACCCACGCAGACACAGAGGACGAGTTGGCACGAGGGTGGAATTGTACCTGGGTTCCTGAGTGTGTAAGTGCTAGCCTCTGTGACATTCCATCAATTCATTCACCATTTATTCATTCCCCATTATAACATTTCCTGTCTCTGCACATGATGGATCCACATTCATCTTAGAAAATATTTTCCTGTTACCCAAAGAATCTTTTGCAATTTTTTTTTATGTTGTCTCATTTAGATTTAATACTAAATCCAGCAACTTAATACGTATTTATTTAATCTGACACAATCCATTGCTTCCTTTGATAGCCGCCTCCTCCTCTCCCTTTCATTTCTCTCCCCCTCGATCCTCTCCTCTCTCCCTCTGTTGATCTGTCTCTTCTCTCCCCATTCCCCATCTCCTCTCAGCTCTCCAGCCCCTGAAATGCTCTCCCCCATACCTTCCTCTCTCCTCCCTTCCTTCCTTTCTCTCTGTCCTCTGCCTTCCCTCCCTACGTGGGATGGAAGGGGCAGAAAATTAAGGGGAACACACAGGCACGGAGGTTGGGAAGTGGGGTGACACACAGGTCAGGAACACCAGCCCCCTCCCCATCTCCCATTCCCACTCCCCATTCCCAGCACTCTCCCCGTCTCCCCCTTCTTCACCCCGCTCCCCTCTTTGTTTTCTCCTTCCACCCGTCCCTGTCCCTATCCCTGTCCTCCTCTCTCTCCTCCTCTCCCTCTTGCCCCTTCTCTCCCCTGCACACTGCCTCCTCTCTCTCCCAACACCCTCTTTCTGTCCCCCTTTTCCCCACCTCTCTTCCATCTGCCCCTAATCTCCGTCCTTCCTCTCTCCACACACCCTCTCGCCCTCTGCTCCCTAACGCTAAGTCGAACGCAGAAAGACTGAGACAGGGAAGAGGAGATCAGAAAAAGACCCTCAGACACAGTTGAGAGCACATACAGAAAGATCGAGAGGAAGCAGCAGGAGAGATGAGACAGAAATTGACAACAGAAAAGGTAAAGAACAAGAAGCAGAATTACCCAATGATATCTGAATGATATCCGGATGATTCTTGATGTCGAAATGACCTTTTCATTGAAGTGCATTTGGCTTTATATAAAGAGGAGGACTTTCACTTTCAGTTTCTCCGTGTCCAATCAGTAATGCCAGCGTATGAATATATTAGAACTGAGATATTCACAGAAATCATGTGATTAGTAAGAAGGCAATTGAATTACTTGGAATCCCTACAGTGTGGAAACAGGCCATTTGGCCCAACAAGTCCATACCAACCCTCTGAAGAGTAACACACCCAGACTCACTTTCCCATTACTCTACATTTACCCCGGACTAATGTACCTACCCTACACATCCGTGGACACTCAGCGCAATTTTAGCCTGGTCAGTTCCCCTGACCTGCACATCTTTGGATTGTGGGAGGAAGCGGGAGCACCCGGAGGAAACCTACACAGACACGGGGAGAATGTGAAAACACCACACAGACAATTACCCGAGCCTGGAATTGAACCCAGTCTCTGGCACTGTGAGGCAGCAGTGCTAACCACTGAGCCACTGTGCTCCCCTTTCATTTCACTGATATAATCTACATACACAGGGTAGGGCTGAGTGTATGGCGTACACAGGTCGGGGCAGAACAGATTCATCCTGGAGTCTACAGTTGTCCTCATCACCATCAACCACACGGCCAAGTTCTGTGTTAGCTGCAAATGTCATGATCATACCCTCTGGGTTTAAGGCCAATTATTAATACATTCCACAGGAGTGAGTCCTGAAGAAATCCACTAGAAATAGTCATCCTGATGCTAAAACAATCAACAATCACCCTTTGTGTTCTGCCATGAAGCCAACTTGACAACTTTATTTCCAGTTTGCTACATTCCCGTGGATCCCATGGGGGATTTTAAAGTGTTTTTTTAAACTAGTCTGCCATGTGGGACGTGCTCAGAAACCTTGTTGAAATCCATAGAGAACACATCAACTGTATCACCCTCATCGTGACCTCATCATACACTTCGATCAAGTTAATCAAACATCATCTTCGATCATATCCATGCTGCTTGAGATTGATTTATACCTTGCCTTTCTGATTGGTAGCTTTACATGATCTCTCGAATTAGATTAAAAAGTGAGGTCTGCAGATGCTGGAGATCAGAGCTGAAAATGTGTTGCTGGTTAAAGCACAGCAGGTCAGACAGCATCCAAGGAACAGGAAATTCGACGTTTCGGGCCAGAGCCCTTCAACGTCGAATTTCCTGTTCCTTGGATGCTGCCTGACCTGCTGTGCTTTAACCAGCAACACATTTTCAGCTCTCGAATTAGATTCCAATAATTTGCTCCCTATGGAGGTTAGGCTGAGTTGTCTTGGGAATGTTTGTTCGATTTCTTACCATCTTGCACCCCCTACTCTTGCTCCCTTCACTCTCCCTGCTTCACTCTCCTCTCCCCAGGGAGATAGGGAAAGGTGAGGAAAAGACCCTCAGTCACTGTCGAGCACAGACAGAGAGTCATAGATTCATAGAGATGTACAGCATGGAAACAGACCCTTCGGTCCAACCCATCCATGCTGATCAGATATCCCAACCCAACCTAGTCCCACCTGCCAGCACCCGGCCCATACCCCTCCAAACCCTTCCTATTCATATACCCATCCAAATGCCTCTTAAATGTTGCAATTGTACCAGCCTCCACCACATCCTCTGGCAGCTCATTCCATACACATACCATCCTCTGCGTGAAAAAGTTGCCCCTTAGGTCTCTTTTATATCTTTCCCCTCTCACCCTAAATCTATGCCCTCTAGTTCTGGACTCCCCAACCCCAGGGAAAAGACCTTGTCTATCCATGCCCCTCATAATTTTGTAAACGTCTGTAAGGACACCCCTCAGCCTCCAATGCTCCATGGAAAAAAGCCCCAGCCTGTTCAGCCTCTTCCTGTAGCTCAGATCCTCCAACCCTGGCAAAATAGGAAGGAGACCAGAATTGCACACAATATTCCAACAGTGGCCTAACCAATATCCTGTACAGCCGCAACATGACCTCCCAACTCCTGTACTCAATACTCTGACCAATAAAAGTTTGCATACCAAATGCCTTCTTCACTGTCCTATCTATCTGCGACTCCACTTTCAAGGAGCTATGAACCTGCACTCCAAGGTCTCTTTGTTTAGCAACACTCCCTAGGACCTTACCATTAAGTGTATAAGTCCTGCTAAGATTTGTTTTCCCAAAATGCAGCACATCGCATTTATCTGAATTAAACTCCATCTGCCACTTCTCAGCCCATTGGCCCATTCTAGTCCAGATCCTGTTGTAGTCTGAGGTAACTCTCTTCCCTGTCCACGACACCTCCAATTTTGGTGTCATCTGCAAACTTACTAACTGTACCTCTTATGCTCGCATCCAAATCATTTATGTAAATGACAAAATGTAGAGGACCCAGCACCGATCCTTGTGTCACTCCACTGGTCACAGGCCTCCAGTCTGAAAAACAACCCTCTACCACCATCCTCTGTTTTCTACCTTTGAGCCAGTTCTGTATCCAAATGGCTAGTACTCCCTGAGATCTAAACTTGCTAATCAGTCTCTCATGGGGAACCTTGTTGAGCGCCTTACTGAAGTCCATATAGATCACATCTACTGCTCTGCCCTCATCAATCTTCTTTGTTACTTTTTCAAAAAACTCACTCAAGTTTGTGAGACATGATTTCCCACGCACAAAGCCATGTTGACTATCTCGAATCAGTCCTTATCTTTCCAAGAGAGAGACCAAATATCAGAGAGAGAAGGGACAGAGGGATTCACTGAAAAACACATAAAGTGATGGCATGAAATGGTAAAGATGCAAAAACTAGAAACAGAGTTCGCTGATGACCTGTGGACTGGATGATTCCTGATGTTGAAATGGTTCTTTACAATGAAGTGTGTGTGGGTTTATCTGAAAAGGAGCACTTTCAGTTTCTGCCTACTTCATGTCCAATCAGCAATCGCCGTGTATAAATAGATTAGAACTGAGGCCTCTTCACAGAAATCATGCGATTAGTAGGAAATCAATTGTTTCACTGACATTATCAACATGCACAGGGTGGGGCTGTGTGTGTAGGGTAAACAGGTTGGGGCAGAGTAGATTCAGTGTAATGGAAAATTATCCATTTCCTGTGAAATTTAAAGAGGATGTTTTGTTTAAATCAATGCTGTGCTGAGCTTTGTAAATGATGCTTTGATGAAAGTTTGCAGTTAGTTTATCTCTGTTTGAATTCTGTAAGCATTCAACTCGACCTTGTGATAGTCAAACTCAGTGAAAGCTGAACAACTGTTATGTCTAGGACCGGGCATGAGAGGATAACAACTTGAGTTTCCCCAGTCTCTGCCCTTGAGAGTGTGATAAGGAATGCTATAAGGCAGGTATCTGTGTAATTTTTTGGTACTCATTGCATTGGGGCATCTGACTTCGTGTAATGAGTCAACCTTGCAAGATTTTTAATAAAGACCCTTGCTTTGCTCTTGCTAATTATTGAGTCAAGTCGATTTAACTTCCACGACAGTAAACCTGGGGGCTCGTCCTGGGACCCCGCGATTGGGTGAGATTCTGAAGATTCCCAGGAGGAGTAGGTGCCAGCACCTTGAAGGTCTTTCACTTCATCTGGAGCTGAATTGGCCCTTTTGTGTGAGAGGACTGGGAATCTGTGGATCACCCGAGTGCCAGGGTATCGAATCAAATAAGGTCGGGGTAAGACTCGTGGGTTAAGTAATCCTGCATAGAGACTCATTCTAAAAGAATAAATACAGCAGGAAAAGGGTTCGGTGAACTCTCACGTGGTATTAGAGTAAAACCCCAAGGGAAAGGGCTTGCCGCCTCAAGAGTGTTTATGAGACAGCAAGGTTACGGGTGGAACCACCACTGGCTGAGTTGGACTCGCCTAAGACGTACCGGGCAAGTGGTTTCATGGTTTACGAAAACCAAGGCATTGAGGTGGACACACCCAATGCGAGATGGGACCTCCGGAGGTAAAAAATGAGGTCTGCAGATGCTGGAGATCACAGCTGCAAATGTGTTGCTGGTCAAAGCACAGCAGGCCAGGCAGCATCTCAGGAATAGAGAATTCGACGTTTCGAGCATAAGCCCTTCATCAGGAATAAGAGAGAGAGAGCCAAGCAGGCTAAGATAAAAGGTAGGGAGGAGGGACTAGGGGGAGGGGCGATGGAGGTGGGATAGGTGGAAGGAGGTCAAGGTGAGGGTGATAGGCTGGAGTAGGGTGGGGGCGGAGAGGTCAGGAAGAAGATTGCAGGTTAGGAGGGCGGTGCTGAGTTGAGGGAACCGACTGAGACAAGGTGGGGGGAGGGGAAATGAGGAAGCTGGAGAAACCTGAATTCATACCTTGTGGTTGGAGGGTTCCCAGGCGGAAGATGAGGCGCTCCTCCTCCAGCCGTCGTGTAGTTGTGTTCTGCCGGTGGAGGAGTCCAAGGACCTGCATGTCCTCGGTGGAGTGGGAGGGGGAGTTAAAGTGTTGAGCCATGGGGTGATTGGGTTGGTTGGTTCGGGCGGCCCGGAGGTGTTCTCTGAAGCGTTCCGCAAGTAAGCGGCCTGTCTCACCAATATAGAGGAGGCCACATCGGGTGCAGCGGATGCAATAGATGATGTGTGTGGAGGTACAGGTGAACTTGTGGCGGATATGGAAGGATCCCTTGGGGCCTTGGAGGGAAGTGAGTGTGGAGGTGTGGGCGCAAGTTTTACATTTCCTGCGGTTGCAGGGGAAGGTGCCGGGGGTGGAGGTTGGGTTGGTGGGGGGTGTGGATCTGACGAGGGAGTCACGAAGGGAGTGGTCCTTGCGGAACGCTGATAGGGGAGGGGAGGGAAATATATCCTTGGTGGTGGGGTCCGTTTGGAGGTGGCGGAAATGGCGGCGGATGATACGTTGTATGCGGAGGTTGGTGGGGTGGTAGGTGAGAACCAGTGGGGTTCTGTCTTGGTGGCGGTTGAAAAGCAAGTCAAAGGGAAAAGGTAACGGTACCACGAGAGAGAGAGAGAGAGAGAGAGCTGAACACTTTTCCAGTTACATTAAAAATGGGTTCCAGCAAGAGCAAATAACGGGAGAGTCCACACAGGACTTGGAATGGCCAACCAATACTACAATACATGCTCAATACTTACGGCCCAGAGTCTGTGAAGCAGTTAGAATTGTGGATCAAGGAATGTGGTTCTCCAGAGGGAGGAAGTTTTAGTAAAAGGCAGTTGGAAATATTGAGGTCAAGGTTGGAGGAGAGAGAGAAGCAGAAAAGGAAGGGAAAATAGCACCTGTGAATTGGAGTGCTTATAACATGTGGAAGGCTGAGGCTGATATCAGAGAAAGGAAATCTCAAGTAAAAGATAGATCAAATACACGTGCAAACACCAGCGCACATGCAGACACGCACGGCAAACAACCTAACGAAGATGTACAGTTTCTTAAGTCTGTTTCAGATCCTGACCTTGATGACTGGCCTCCGAGACCTGCAGCCCTCCTACGCGATCCGCCTGACGAAAGTTCCACGTCAGCGGCCACCGCCTCAGGGTCTGCTGGATCACTGAAAGCACTTCGTACCCGCAACAGATCGAAGCACGAAGACCATGGGAAGCATAACTGGCCAGCCGCAAACGTCCATGCCAGGGCAGCCAACCCGCAAGCAGAAGAGAACAGAGACATTAATGTTTTTGTTGCAGCACTGGCAGCCGCCTGTAGGGAGGCATTCCCAGTGCGAATGGACATGACCAAAATAGTAATGTGCAAACAACAGGAAGGTGAGACTGTGTCCCAGTACCTTATGCGCCTCACTGAAATCCATAATGTCCATAGTGGACTGAAACCATCTGAAGACATAACAGCAGCAGAAATCACGCCATATGAAGCATTCCTGAGGAACAGCTTCATCAATGGAATGAAGGATGAAATAGCCAAAAAGATGGTCACTCAGCCATTGGAGGGAGGTGCTGCAGAAAAAGAGGTCGAGGAAGAGGCACTGGCAGAGGTAGATCTGGCGGGTGCTTTGTTTGCGGAGCAATGGCCCACTGGGCGAGGCAGTGCCCACACAGACAGTCCCAATCGGCCCTGGAGGCTGAGCGACAGGGGGACTGACAGGGGAAGGCTGAGGTGGAGGTGGGTAACTCACAAGGTATAGGTAAGCCTCTTTCCTTTATGCTTGACAACAAAGACTCTCTTATGCAAATCTCTTCTACTAATCTTAAGGTACTGAGACATGTCACAGCTCTACATTGAGTGCTGAGATTGCAAAGTGTGGACAGTATGTCCAATATCACAATGATGCGTATAAGTCAAAGCCCACCTCTATGTTATATGTGGAAGGCACACCAGTTCCCTTTTTGGTAGATACAGGGGCAACATATTCAATCCTTACATTAAGCCAGTTTAGACAATCGACACAAATAAAGATGAGTGAAAGGTTCCTGAACACAATGGGTGCATCAGGAGTCATGGTGCGGGAGAGATTTTCCGCACGGATGAATTGCATCTCAGGATGGTGTTGGAGGTAAGGCAGGAAACTGCAGGGGCTTTGTCACAAATGTTTAATTCCTCTCTAGCCCCAGGGGAAGTGCCAGAGGACTGGAGAATGACAAATGCGGTTCCACCTTTTAAGAGGGGTGGTAGAGAGGCACCAGGAAATTACAGACCAGTGAGTTTCACATCAGTGATCGGGAAACTCTTGGAGAAAGTTCTGAAGGAATGAATTAATACCCCCTCAGAAAGGCATGGGTTAATTAGAGTTCGTCAGCATGGCTATGTCAGAGTGAGGTCAGGCCTAGCACATTTGTTAGAACATTTTGTAAATGTGATCAAATATATGGATGAGGGAAGTTCAGTCGATATAGTTTATACAGATTTTGGCAAAGGTTTTAACAAGGTCCCACATGGGAGACTGATTGAGTAAGATGCAGCACATGGAATTGAGGGAAACTCCCCGAGATGGATCAGGAACTGGCTTAGTAACAGGTCACAAAGGGTAATGGTGGAAGGCTGTTTGAGTGACTGGAGATTGGTGTACCACAAGGATCAGTACTGAAAGTGTTATTGTTGTTATATTCAATAATGATATTGATGACAATGTGGGGAGAAAGTTAAGCAAATTTGTACGACACCGAGATTGATAGGTAGTTAATAGTGAAGAAGATAGTTGTAGGAAGATATTCAAAATTTGAGAGAAGATTTGTAGCTCGGGTGCTCGTTGTTGTGGTTCTGTTCGCCGAGCTGGGAATTTGTGTTGCAGACGTTTCGTCCCCTGTCTAGGTGACATCCTCAGTGCTTGGGAGCCTCCTGTGAAGCGCTTCTGTGATCTTTCCTCCGGCAGACCTGCAGTATGTTGAGATTGGTCAATGGTAACCTGCAGTATGTTGAGATTGGTCAATGGTAACCTGCAGTATGTTGAGATTGGTCAATGGTAACCTGCAGTATGTTGAGATTGGATGTTGATACCATTAAATGTAAAGGGAGAAGGTTTGATTTTCATTTATTGGAGATGATCTTTGCTTGGCACTTGTGTGGGGCATGTCTCCAGTCCTTTAGCTGGAATGTTGTCATGCCCTGCAGCCTTTACATTATCCAGTGCCTCCAACTGTTTCTTGATATTATATGCATGTTGAATTAAGTTCACTGAAGTCTGGCAACTGTGATGCTGTGGACCACTGGAGAGGGTTGAGCTGGCACATTCACTTGGCACGTTGGCTGAAGATTGTTCTGAATGCTTCAGCCTTGTATTATGGTGTGCTGGTTCCCCCAGTATTGAGGCTGGGATGTTTACCGAGCCTCCTCCTCCAGTGAGTTATTTAAAAGTTAAAAGTCACATGACATCAGATTATAGTCCAACAGATTTGTTTGAAATCACAAGCTTTCAGAGTGCTGACAAAGGAGCAGCTCTCCAAAAGCTTGTATTTGCAAATATATCTGTTTGGACTGTAACCTGGTACTGTGTGGGTTTTAATTTGTCCACAACTGGATGTGACAGGATTGTGGAGCATAGATCTGATCCATTGGCTGCAGGATCTCTTCGTCCCATCTATTAGATTAGATTACTTACAGGGTGGAAACAGGCCCTTCGGCCCAACAAGTCCACACCGACCCGCCGAAGCGCGACCCACCCATACCCCTACATTTACCCATTACCTAACACTACGGGCAATTTAGCATGGCCAATTCACCTGACCCGCACATCTTTGGACTGTGGGAGGAAACCGGAGCACCCGGAGGAAACCCACGCAGACACGGGGAGAACGTGCAAACTCCACACAGTCAGTCGCCTGAGTCAGGAATTGAACCCAGGTCTCTGGCGCTGTGAGGCAGCAGTGCTAACCACTGTGCCACCGTGCCGCCATAACCTTTCTGTTTATGCAAGTAGTCCTGTTTGGTAGCTTTACCAGGTTCACATTTCATCTTTAGGTGAATTTAATACTGCTTATGGCATGCCATCCTGCACTCTTGATTGAATCAGGATTAGAACATAGAACATAGAACATAGAAGGATACAGCGCAGTACAGGCCCTTCGGCCCTCGATGTTGCGCCGACCGAATCCTACCTAACCTATACTAGCCCAATAACTTCCAAATGCCTATCCAATGCCCGCTTAAATGACCATAAAGAAGGAGAGTTCACCACTGATACGGGCAGGGCATTCCATGAACTCACAACCCGCTGTGTGAAGAATCTACCCCTAACATCTGTCCTATACCTACCACCCCTTAATTTAAAGCTATGTCCCCTAGTAACACCTGACTCCATTAGCGGTAAAAGGTTCTTAGTATCTACCCTATCTAAACCCCTAATCATCTTATACACTTCTATCAGATCTCCCCTAAACCTTCTCTTCTCCAATGAGAACAGCCCCAAGTGCCTCAGCCTTTCCTCATACGATCTTCCTACCATTCCAGGCAACATCCTGGTAAACCTCCTCTGCACTCGTTCTAAAGCTTCCACATCCTTCCTATAGTATGGCGACCAAAACTGCACACAATACTCCAGATGAGGCCTCACCAGAGTCTTATACAACTGCAACATGACCTCAGGACTCCGGAACTCAATTCCTCTGCCAATAAAACCCAGTACACCATATGCCTTCCTCACAGCACTATTTACCTGGGTGGCAACTTTCAGAGATCTGTGTACATAGACACCAAGATCCCTCTGCTCATCCACACTACCAAGTAGCCTACCATTAGCCCAGTAATCCATCATCTTGTTATTCCTACCAAAGTGAACGACTTCGCACTTAGCTACATTGAATTCCATTTGCCACATTTCCGCCCAGCTCTGCAACTTATCTATATCCCGCTGTAACCTACCACTTCCTTCCTCACTATCCACAACTCCACCGACTTTTGTGTCATCCGCAAACTTGCTTACCCAGCTTTCAAGTCCTTCCTCTAGATCATTTATAAAGATAACAAAAAGCAATGGTCCCAAAACAGATCCTTGTGGTACACCGCTAGTAACTGCGCTCCAAGATGAACATAATCCATCAACTACTACCCTCTGTCTCCTTCCAGCCAGCCAATTCCTAATCCAAACCTCTAATGTATCCTCAATGCCATACCTCCGAAGTTTTAGCATTAGCCTACCATGGGGAACCTTATCGAACGCTTTACTAAAATCCATATACACAACATCTACTGCTTTACCCTCATCCACTTCCTTCGTCACCTTCTCAAAGAACTCAATAAGGTTTGTGAGGCACGACCTGCCCTTCACAAAACCATGCTGGCTATCCCTGATCACGCTATTCCTATCCAGATGTTCATAAATCTTATCCCTTACCATTCTCTCTAATTGGATTGATCCCCAGCTTGCTGGTAACAGTAGAGTTTGAGAGTATGCCGGGCCGAGAGGCCAGATTGGGTTGGAGTTTGATTCTGCTGCTGCTGCTGCTGCTGCTGATGGCCCCAGCACCTTGGTGTCTAGATTTGTTCAGTGTCTGGTCTAGTGATAGTTATTGTGTTTATTTCCTCCCTGCTCCCCTTTACTATTGAGTATTTTTGGAATACTTTAACTCCTTCACTATTTAGTATTTTCGGAATGCTTTAACCCCTTTACTATTTAGTATTTTCGGAATGCTTTAACCCCTTCACTATTTAGTATTTTCAGAATACTGTAACCCCTTTACTATTTAGTATTTTCGGAATACTTTAACCCCTTCACTATTTAGTATTTTCGGAATACTTTAACCCCTTCACTATTTAGTATTTTCGGAATGCTTTAACCGCTTCACTATTTAGTATTTTCGGAATGCTTTAACCCCTTTACTATTTAGTATTTTCGGAATACTTTAACCCCTTCACTATTTAGTATTTTCGGAATGCTTTAACCCCTTTACTATTTAGTATTTTCAGAATACTTTAACCCCTTCACTATTTAGTATTTTTGGAATGCTTTAACCGCTTCACTATTTAGTATTTTCGGAATGCTTTAACCCCTTCACTATTTAGTATTTTCGGAATGCTTTAACCGCTTCACTATTTAGTATTTTCGGAATGCTTTAACCCCTTTACTATTTAGTATTTTTGGAATGCTTTAACCCCTTCACTATATAGTATTTTCGGAATGCTTTAACACCTTCACTATTTAGTATTTTCAGAATACTTTAACCCCTTCACTATTTAGTATTTTCGGAATGCTTTAACCCCTTCACTATTTAGTATTTTCGGAATGCTTTAACCCCTTCACTACTTAGTATTTTCGGAATACTCTAACCCCTTCACTATTTAGTATTTTCGGAATGCTTTAACCCCTTTACTATTTAGTATTTTCGGAATGCTTTAACCCCTTCACTATTTAGTATTTTCAGAATACTTTAACCCCTTCACTATTTAGTATTTTCGGAATGCTTTAACCGCTTCACTATTTAGTATTTTCGGAATGCTTTAACCGCTTCACTATTTAGTATTTTCGGAATGCTTTAACCCCTTCACTATTTAGTATTTTCGGAATGCTTTAACCGCTTCACTATTTAGTATTTTCGGAATGCTTTAACCCCTTCACTATTTAGTATTTTCGGAATGCTTTAACCCCTTCACTATTTAGTATTTTCGGAATACTTTAACCCCTTCACTGTTTAGTATTTTCGGAATACTGTAACCCCTTCACTATATAGTATTTTCGGAATGCTTTAACCCCGTTACTATTTAGTATTTTCGGAATGCTTTAACCCCTTCACTATTTAGTATTTTCGGAATGCTTTAACCCCTTTACTATTTAGTATTTTCGGAATGCTTTAACCCCTTCACTATTTAGTATTTTCGGAATACTTTAACCCCTGCACTATTTAGTATTTTCAGAATACTTTAACCCCTGCACTATTTAGTATTTTCGGAATACTTTAACCCCTTCACTATTTAGTATTTTCGGAATGCTTTAACCCCTTCACTATTTAGTATTTTCGGAATACTCTAACCCCTTCACTATTTAGTATTTTCGGAATGCTTTAACCCCTTCACTATTTAGTATTTTCGGAATACTTTAACCCCTTCACTATTTAGTATTTTCGGAATACTTTAACCCCTTTACTATTTAGTATTTTCGGAATGCTTTAACCCCGTTACTATTTAGTATTTTCAGAATACTTTAACCCCTTCACTATTTAGTATTTTCGGAATACTTTAACCCCTGCACTATTTAGTATTTTCAGAATACTTTAACCCCTGCACTATTTAGTATTTTCGGAATGCTTTAACCCCTTCACTATTTAGTATTTTCGGAATGCTTTAACTCCTTCACTATTTAGTATTTTCAGAATACTTTAACCCCTTCACTATTTAGTATTTTCGGAATACTTTAACCCCTTCACTATTTAGTATTTTTGGAATACTTTAACCCCTTCACTATTTAGTATTTTCAGAATACTTTAACCCCTTTACTATTTAGTATTTTTGGAATGCTTTAACCCCTTCACTATTTAGTATTTTTGGAATACTTTAACCCCTTCACTATTTAGTATTTTTGGAATACTTTAACCCCTTCACTATTTAGTATTTTTGGAATGCTTTAACCCCTTCACTATTTAGTATTTTTGGAATACTTTAACCCCTTCACTATTTAGTATTTTCGGAATACTTTAACCCCTTCACTATTTAGTATTTTCGGAATACTTTAACCCCTTCACTATTTAGTATTTTCGGAATACTTTAACCCCTTCACTATTTAGTATTTTCGGAATGCTTTAACCCCTTTACTATTTAGTATTTTCGGAATGCTTTAACCCCTTCACTATTTAGTATTTTCGGAATGTTATTAGTATCCTCCACCATGAAGGCTGATGCAAAGTATTTGTTGACTGTTCTGCCATTTCCTGGCTCCCCGTTATTATTTCACTGGCTTCATTGTCAAAGGGTTTAATTGTTGTCTTCTTGAATTTACATATTCAAACCACCTCTTAGTGATTAATTGCTACTTTGCTCTCATGGTTTATTTTCTTCTTTAATATTTTCTTGGTCATCTTTTGTTGACTTTTAAAATTTTCCCAATTCTTCAATTATCACTGATCTTTGCCACAAAGTATATTTTTCCTATTAATTTGATAATGGCCTTAATTTCCCTGGTTAGCCATAGTTACTTTATCCCCTTTCTAGAATCCCACTTCCTCACTGGATTATTTCTTTGCTGTGAGACACAACCTATTTTTCTGCCATTGTTCATCATAGAACAGTACAGTGCAGAACAGGCCATTCGGCCCTTGATGTTGCACCGACCTGTGAACTATTCTCAGCTTGTCCCCCTACACTATCCCATCATCATCCATTTGCTTATCCAAGGATTAGTTAACTACATTAGCAGGCAGGGCATTCCACACCCTTACCATTCTGAATAAAGAACCTCCTCTGACATCTGTTTTAAATATATCATCCCTCAATTTGTAGTTCTGCCCCCTCATACAAGCTGACATCATCATCTTTGGAAAAAGACTTTCACTGTCTACCCTGTCTAATCTTCTGATCATCTACATTTCTATCAAATTCCCTCCTAGCCTTCTTCTTTCCAATGAGAACAGACCCAAGTCTCTCAGCCTTTCCTCATAAGACCTTCCCTCTAGACCAGGCAACGTCCTGGTAAATCTCCTCTGCACCTTTTCCAATGCTTTCCACATTCGTCCTGTAATGGAGCGACCAGGACTGTACATAATATTCCAAGTGTGGCTGCACTAGCGTTTTTTATAGATGCAGCATGACGTTACAGCTCCAGAACTCAATCCCTCTACCAATTAAACCTAACACACCATATGCTTTCTTAACAGCACTATCACCCTGGGTGGCAACTTTCAGGGATCTATGCACATGGATTCCAATATCCCTCTGCACATCCACACTACCTGGATTCTTTCTATTGACCCAGTATTCTGCCTTCCTGTTATTCTTCCCAAAGTGAATCAGTTCACATTTAGCTCCATTTGCCACCTGTCAGCCCAATTCTGTAATTTATCCAAGTCCCCCTGCAGCCTGCACCATCCTTCCACACTGCATCAACTCCACCAACTTCAGTATCATCTGCAAACTTAGCGTCCCATCCACCTATGCCTGCGAATAAGTCATTTATAAAAATAACAAACAGCAGTGATCCCAAAACATCCTTGTGGCACACCACTAGTAACCTGACTCCAGGCAGAATATTTTCCATCAAATACCACTCGCTGCCTTCTTTCAGAAAGCCAGTTTCTAATCCAAACTGTTCAATCACCCTCAATCCCAAACCTCTGCATTTTCTCCAACATCCTACCATGTGGAACCTTATCGAAGGGTTTACTGAAGTCCATGGAAGGGCTTTTGTCCGAAACGTCGATTTTACTTCTTCCTGATGAAGAGATTTTGCCCGAAACATCGATTTTCCTGCTCCTCGGATGCTGCCTGAACTGATGTTTTTCCAGCACCACTCTAATCTAAATTCTGGTTTCCAGCATCTGCAGTCATTGTTTTTACCTCCATGTACACCACGTCAAGTGGCCTAACCTCATCCACATGCTTGGTCACCATCTCAAACAAATTCAGTGAGGTTTGTGAGACGTCACTGCCTTTGACGAAACCATGTTGTCTATCAGGGATGGCAGTGGAGGAACAATGGCAGATATTTCTGGGTATAATGCAGAAGATGCAGGATCAGTTCATTCCAAAAAGGAAGAAAGATCCTATGAGGAGGCAGGGGTGGCTGATGGGTGCGTCGCGAACCAGAGGACACAGCTTAAAAATACGGGTAGGCCACTTAGGATAGAGATGAGGAGAAACTTCTTCATCCAGAGAGTGGTGGCTGTGTGGAATGCTCTGCCCTAGAGGGAGCAGTGGAGGCCCAGTCTCTGGATTCGTTTAAGAAAGAGTTGGATAGAGCTCTCAAGGATAGTGGAATCAAGGGTTATGGAGATAAGGCAGGAACAGGATACTGATTGAGGATGATCAGCCATGATCATAATGAATGGTGATGCAGGCTCAAAGGGCAGAATGGCCTACTCCTGCATCTATTGTCTATTGTCTATCTGAAATCAAATTGTTGCTTGCTTGATGATTATAAATCCTACCTCTTATTAACCTTTCCAAAACTTTTCCTACAACAGATGTAAGGCTGACTGGTCTATAATTAACTGGGTCATCTCTACTGCCCTTCTTGAACGAGGGCACAACATTTGCAATCCTCCAGTCCTCTGGTACGAATCCTGTAGACAATGGCGACTTAAAAGATCAAAGCAAAAGGCTCTGCTACCTCCTCCCTAGGTTCCCAGAGAATCCTCAATTAAATCCCATCCAGTCCAGGGGACTTGTCTACTTGCACTCCTTCTAGAATTGATATCACCTCTTCCTTACTAACCTCGATCTTTTCTAGTCTAATATCTCGTATTTCATTCTCCTCCTCTACAAGATTCTCCTTTTCCTGAGTAAAAACCGATGAGAAATATTCATTTAGCACATCTCTGACGTCCACAGGAACCATCTTGTCTCATCGTCACATAAACCTCCTCCTTCTGCTTAACAAGAGATGCAATTTCTGTGGTAAACCACGGTTCCCTTACCTTATCACTTCCTCCCTGCCTGTCAGGGACACATCTTTCAAGGATGTGCAATATCTGTCCCTTAAACCAGCTCCGCATTTCGACTGTCCCCATCCCCAGCATTTTGCTACCCCATTCTATGCCTCCAAACACTTGCCTCATTGCATTATAATTACCCATACCCCATCGATAACTCTTGCCCTGTGGCATGTACCTGTCCCCTTTCAGTGCTAAACTAAATGTAACTGAATTATAGTCACTCTCTCCAAAGTGGTCACCTACCACTATGTCAAAGACCTGGCCTGGTTCATTTCCAAGCACCAGATCCAGTGTGGCCTCCCCTCTTGTCAGCCCTTCGACATACTGTGTTAGGAAACCCTCCTGCACACATTGGACAACAACTGATCCATCAGATGCACTAGAGTTACAGCATTTCCATTCAATGTTGGGGAATTATGGGGGATGTCCCTCATAATGACCACCCTGTTCCTTTCAATCCCACCCAGAATTATTTTGCCAATCAATTGTCATTTTTTTGGTAAACTCCTTTCCCAGTTCACTGCAGCCAACTCTGTCTTCATTCCCATGTACTTACCCTTGTTTACATTTTGAATAGTTGTTTCTCACCCAACTTTCTCACTCTCAAACTGAATGCTAAATTCTACCATACTGTGGTCAATATCTCCTCAGGGATCTTTTACTCCGACATTATTTGTTAAACCTGCCTCATTACACATTACCAGATCCACAATAGCTTGATCCCTGGTTCGATCATATTGTTTGAAAACACTGTCCCTTACATTCCTTGAATTCTTCTTTATGGCTACCTCTGCCAATCCACAGAAAGCTTAAAGTCACCGATCAATGTATTGTCTTTTTTACACACCTTTATTATAGAATATAGAAACGTACAGCACAGAACAGGCACTTAGTCCCATGATGTTGTGCTGAGACTTAATCCTAATGTAAAATATAGTAACTTAACCTACGCACCCCTCAACACACTGTTCTCCATGTGCATGTCCAGCAGTCGCTTAAATGTCCCCAATGACTTCGCTTCTACCACCTCAGCTGGCAATGCATTCCGTGCACTCCCAACTCTCTGCATAAAGAACCTACCTCTGATGTCTCCTTTATACCTTCCTTCTAAAATCTTCTCATTTATTCTCTGCATCATAGAGTCAGAGTCATAGAGATGTACAGCATGGAAATAGACCCTTCAGTCCAACCCGTCCATGCCGACCAGATATCCCAACCCGAGCTAGTCCCACCTGCCAGCACCCGGCCCATATTCCTCCAAACCCTTCCTATTCATATTCCCATCAAAATGCCTCTTAAATGTTGCAATTGTACCAGCCTCCACCACATCCTCTGGCAGCTCATTCCATACACGTACCAAGGATCAGTGCTGGGCCCTCTACTTTTTGTCATTTACATAAATGATTTGGATGCAAGCATAAGAGGTACAGTTAGTAAGTTTGCAGATGACACCAAAATTGGAGGTGTAGTGGACAAATTGTGAAAATTTTGTGTGTGAAAAAATTGCCCCTTAGGTCTCTTTTTTTTCTTTCCCCTCTCATCCTAAATCTATGCCCTCTAGTTCTGGACTCCCCAACCCCAGGGAAAAGACTTTGACTATTTACCCTATCCATGCCCCTCATAATTTTGTAAACCTCTATAAGGTCATCCCTCAGCCTCCGACACTTCAGGGAAAACAGCCCCAGCCTGTTCAGCCACTCCCTGTAGCTCAGATCCTCCAACCCTGGCAACAATTTTTTTCTGAACCCTTTCAGGTTTTACACATTTTTCCGATAGGACAGAGACCAGAATTGCACGCAATATTCCAACAGTGGTCTAACCAATGTCCTGTACAGCTGCAACATGACCTCCCAACTCCTGTACTCAATATTCTGATCAATAAAAGTTTGCATACCAAATGCCTTCTTCACTCTCCTATCTACCTGCGACTCTACTTTCAAGGAGCTATGAACCTGCACTCCAAGGTCTCTTTGTTCAGCACCACTCCCTAGGACCTTACCATTAAGTGTATAAGTCCTGCTAAGATTTGCTTTCCTAAAATGCAGCACCTCGCATTTATCTGAATTAAACTGCGTCTGCCACTTCTCAGCCCATTGGCCCATTCTAGTCCAGATCCTGGTGTAATCTGAGGTAACCCTCTTCGCTGTCCGCTACACCTCCAATTTTGGTGTCATCTGCAAACTTACTAACTGTACCTCTTATGCTCGCATCCAAATCATTTATGTAAATGACAAAAAGTAGAGGACCCAGCATCAATCCTTGTGGCACTCCACTGGTCACAGGCCTCCAGTCTGAAAAACAACCCTCCACCACCACCCTTTATCTTCTATCTTTGAGCCAGTTCTGTATCCAAATGGCTAGTTCTCCCTGTATTCCATGAAATCTAACCTTGCTAATCAATCTCCCATGGGAAACCTTGTCAAACACCTTACTGAAGTCCATATAGATCACATCTACCGCTCTGCCCTCATCAATCTTCTTTGCTACTTCCTCAAAAAACTCAATCAAATTTGTGAGACATGATTTCCCACGCACAAAGCCATGTTGACTATCCCGAATCAGTCCTTGCGCTGTGTGACTATTAGGGAGCCTCTAGATGACTACAACGTTCCCTTATTTTTTTCTTACCTCCTCCCATATGGATTCTACATCTTCCGATCCAAGATCATTTCTTGTTATTGTACTAAATCCATCTTGTACTAAGAATGCCATATCACCATTCTTCCCTTCCTGCCAGTTCTTTCAATAGGTCTCTTACCCCTGAATATTCAGTTCTCAACTTCAACTTCCTTATGACCATATCCCTATAATGGTTATTACCCATTAATCTCCATTTATGCAGTGAATTAGTTTATTTTATGCATTCATTCAAGTTAGTAGTACCAGATGACAACAACTGGATCCCTCCTCTCCAGCTTCCTGTCCAACCTAGATGAAATGTCCTTCACCCAAAATGTGCAGCGTAGTCTTTAATGACAGTAAATGGCAGTATCTCCGAGAAGAGGAGAATTTACTTTTAATTAGAGTCATAGAGATATGCAGCATGGAAACAGACCCTTCAGTCCAACCTGTCCATGCCAACCAAATATCCCAACCCAGTCTAGTCCCACCTGCCAGCGTCCGGCCCATACCCCTCCAAACCCTTCCTATTCATATAACATCCAAATGCCTCTTACATGTTGCAATTGTACCAGCCTCCTCCACTTCCTCTGGCAGCTCATTCCATACACGTCCCACCCTCTGTGTAAAAACGTTGCCCCTTAGGTCTCTTTTATATCTTTCTCCTCTCACCCTAAACCTATGCCCTCTAGTTCTGGACTCGCCGACCCCAGGGAAATGACTTTGCCTATTTATCCTATCCATGCCCCTCATAATTTTGTAAACGTCTATAAGGTCATCCCTCAGCCTCCGACACTCCAGGGAAAACAGCCTCAGCCTGTTCAGCCTTTCCCTATAGCTCAAATCCTCCAACCCTGGCAACATCCTTGTAAATCTTTTCTGAACTCTTTCAAGTTTCACAACATCTTTCCGATAGGAATGAGACTAGAATTGCACAGAATTTGCTGCAACATGACCTCCCAACTCCTGTACTCAACACTTTGACCAATAAAGGAAAGCATACCACACACCTTCTTCACTATTTTATCTACTTGCAACTCCACTTTCAGGGAGATATGAACCTGAACTCTAAGGTGTCTTTGTTCAGCAACACTCCCCAGGACTTTACCATTAGTAACCTTAAAGATATCTGGTCTGACCCTGGGGGACTGAGTTAACTTGATGCTTCATAGACATTCCAGCACATCCACTTTCTTAATATCAATTTACTTCTTCCTCTTGATAAGAAGCTCCTTCTCCTTAACATTCATTCCATGTCTCAGTGGGAAAACAAATACAACACTCTCAAAAAGTGCTCCTTAAACAGCCTCCACATTTCTGTTCTGCCTTTCCTGAGAACAATTGGTCCCAATTTATACTCCACAGGTCCTGTCTAATAGCAGTATAAATTCCCCTCCCCCTTCCTATGTTGTCTGTTCCTATCCCTCTCCATGGCTATGGTAAAGGTGAGGCAGTTGTGGTCACTGTCACTGAAATGCTCACCAACCGAGAGATCTGACACCTGGCCTGGCTCGGCTTGTTGCCTAGCACCAAATCCAATATGGCCTCTCCCTTAGGCGGCCTATCTAGATATTGAGTCAGGATTCCTTCCTGGACACACCTGACAAAATCGACTCCATCCAGAGCATCTGCACTAAGGTGCTTCCAAACAATAGTTTGGAATTGGAAGGTGCAGTCACCAATAAGGACAACAGTGTTAAATCTGCACCTTTCCAAGATCTGCTGTCCAAGCTGTTCTTCCCCCTCTCTGCTGTTATCGAGGGGGTTCTATAGAAAGCACCCAATAAAGTGACTGCTCCTTTCCTGTTACTGACTTCCACCCATACTAACTCAGTAGACAAACCCACCTCAACAACCTGCTTTTCTGCAGCTGTGATGGACTCTAATTAACAATGCCAGTCCCTCTCCTCTCTTACACTCCTCCCTGTTCGTTTTAAAATATATAAGCCTTGGAACATCCAGCAACCATTCCTGCCCCTGTGAAATCCATGTCTCCATTATGACCACAACATCATAGTTCCAAGTACTGATGCATGCTCTAAGTTCATCACACTTATTCCTGATACTTCTTGCATTAAAACAGACAGACTTTCACCCATCCCTTTGCCTCAGTGTTACAGATGGTCCTCAGTGACAGACCAGGCCTCAGTGTTACAGATGGCCCTCAGTCACACAGACCAGGCCTCAGTGTTACAGATGACCCTCAGTCACAGACCAGGCCTCAGTGTTACAGATGGCCCTCAGTCACAGACCAGGCCTCAGTGTTACAGATGGTCCTCAGTCACAGACCAGGCCTCAGTGTTACAGATGGTCCTCAGTCACACACCAGGCCTCAGTGTTACAGATGGCCCTCAGTCACAGACCAGGCCTCAGTGTTACAGATGGTCCTCAGTCACACACCAGGCCTCAGTGTTACAGATGACCCTCAGTCACAGACCAGGCCTCAGTGTTACAGATGACCCTCAGTCACAGACCAGGCCTCAGTGTTACAGATGGTCCTCAGTCACAGACCAGGCCTCAGTGTTACAGATGACCCTCAGTCACAGACCAGGCCTCAGTGTTACAGATGGTCCTCAGTCACAAACCAGGCCTCAGTGTTACAGATGACCCTCAGTAACAGACCAGGCCTCAGTGTTACAGATGGTCCTCAGTCACAGACCAGGCCTCAGTGTTATAGATGACCCTCAGTCACAGACCAGGCCTCAGTGTTACAGATGGTCCTCAGTCACAGACCAGGCCTCAGTGTTACAGATGGTCCTCAGTCACAGACCAGGCCTCAGTGTTACAGATGGCCCTCAGTCACAGACCAGGCCTCAGTGTTACAGATGGCCCTCAGTCACAGACCAGGCCTCAGTGTTACAGATGGTCCTCAGTCACAGACCAGGCCTCAGTGTTACAGATGGCCCTCAGTCACAGACCAGGCCTCAGTGTTACAGATGGTCCTCAGTCACAGACCAGGCCTCAGTGTTACAGATGGTCCTCAGTCACAGACCAGGCCTCAGTGTTACAGATGACCCTCAGTAACAGACCAGGCCTCAGTGTTACAGATGGTCCTCAGTCACAGACCAGGCCTCAGTGTTACAGATGACCCTCAGTCACAGACCAGGCCTCAGTGTTACAGATGGTCCTCAGTCACAGACCAGGCCTCAGTGTTACAGATGGCCCTCAGTCACAGACCAGGCCTCAGTGTTACAGATGGCCCTCAGTCACAGACCAGGCCTCAGAGTTACAGATGGCCCTCAGTCACAGACCAGGCCTCAGTGTTACAGATGGTCCTCAGTCACAGACCAGGCCTCAGTGTTACAGATGGCCCTCAGTCACAGACCAGGCCTCAGTGTTAAGGATGACCCTCAGTCACAGACCAGGCCTCAGTGTTACAGATGGTCCTCAGTCACTGACCAGGCCTCAGTGTTACAGATGGCTCTCAGTCACAGACCAGGCCTCAGTGTTACAGATGGTCCTCAGTCACAGACCAGGCTTCAGTGTTACAGATGGTCCTCAGTCACACAGACCAGGCCTCAGTGTTACAGATGGTCCTCAGTCACAGACCAGGCCTCAGTGATACAGATGGCCCTCAGTCACAGACCAGGCCTCAGTGTTACAGATGGTCCTCAGTCACAGACCAGGCGTCAGTGTTACATATGGTCCTCAGTCACAGACCAGGCCTCAGTGATACAGATGGCCCTCTGTCACAGACCAGGCCTCAGTGTTACAGATGGCCCTCAGTCACAGACCAGGCCTCAGTGTTACAGATGGTCCTCAGTCACAGACCAGGCCTCAGTGTTACAGATGGCCCTGAGTCACAGACCAGTCCTCAGTGTTACAGATGGCCCTCAGTCACAGACCAGGCCTCAGTGTTACAGATGGCCCTCAGTCACAGACCAGGCCTCAGTGATACAGATGGCCCTCAGTCACAGACCAGGCCTCAGTGTTACAGATGACCCTCAGTCACAGACCAGGCCTCAGTGTTACAGATGGCCCTCAGTCACAGACCAGGCCTCAGTGTTACAGATGGTCCTCAGTCACAGACCAGGCCTCAGTGTTACAGATGGCCCTCAGTCACAGACCAGGCCTCAGTGTTACAGATGGTCCTCAGTCACACACCAGGCCTCAGTGTTACAGATGGCCCTCAGTCACAGACCAGGCCTCAGTGTTACAGATGGTCCTCAGTCACAGACTAGGCCTCAGTGTTACAGACGACCCTCAGTCACAGACCAGGCCTCAGTGTTACAGATGGTCCTCAGTCACACAGACCAGGCCTCAGTGTTACAGATGACCCTCAGTCACAGACCAGGCCTCAGTGTTACAGATGGCCCTCAGTCACAGACCAGGCCTCAGTGTTACAGATGGTCCTCAGTCACAGACCAGGCCTCAGTGTTACAGATGGTCCTCAGTCACACACCAGGCCTCAGTGTTACAGATGGCCCTCAGTCACAGACCAGGCCTCAGTGTTACAGATGGTCCTCAGTCACACACCAGGCCTCAGTGTTACAGATGACCCTCAGTCACAGACCAGGCCTCAGTGTTACAGATGACCCTCAGTCACAGACCAGGCCTCAGTGTTACAGATGGTCCTCAGTCACAGACCAGGCCTCAGTGTTACAGATGACCCTCAGTCACAGACCAGGCCTCAGTGTTACAGATGGTCCTCAGTCACAAACCAGGCCTCAGTGTTACAGATGACCCTCAGTAACAGACCAGGCCTCAGTGTTACAGATGGTCCTCAGTCACAGACCAGGCCTCAGTGTTACAGATGACCCTCAGTCACAGACCAGGCCTCAGTGTTACAGATGGTCCTCAGTCACAGACCAGGCCTCAGTGTTACAGATGGTCCTCAGTCACAGACCAGGCCTCAGTGTTACAGATGGCCCTCAGTCACAGACCAGGCCTCAGTGTTACAGATGGTCCTCAGTCACAGACCAGGCCTCAGTGTTACAGATGGCCCTCAGTCACAGACCAGGCCTCAGTGTTACAGATGGTCCTCAGTCACAGACCAGGCCTCAGTGTTACAGATGGTCCTCAGTCACAGACCAGGCCTCAGTGTTACAGATGACCCTCAGTAACAGACCAGGCCTCAGTGTTACAGATGGTCCTCAGTCACAGACCAGGCCTCAGTGTTACAGATGACCCTCAGTCACAGACCAGGCCTCAGTGTTACAGATGGTCCTCAGTCACAGACCAGGCCTCAGTGTTACAGATGGCCCTCAGTCACAGACCAGGCCTCAGTGTTACAGATGGCCCTCAGTCACAGACCAGGCCTCAGAGTTACAGATGGCCCTCAGTCACAGACCAGGCCTCAGTGTTACAGATGGTCCTCAGTCACAGACCAGGCCTCAGTGTTACAGATGGCCCTCAGTCACAGACCAGGCCTCAGTGTTAAGGATGACCCTCAGTCACAGACCAGGCCTCAGTGTTACAGATGGTCCTCAGTCACTGACCAGGCCTCAGTGTTACAGATGGCTCTCAGTCACAGACCAGGCCTCAGTGTTACAGATGGTCCTCAGTCACAGACCAGGCTTCAGTGTTACAGATGGTCCTCAGTCACACAGACCAGGCCTCAGTGTTACAGATGGCCCTCAGTCACAGACCAGGCCTCAGTGTTACAGATGGCCTTCAGTCACAGACCAGGCCTCAGTGTTACAGATGACCCTCAGTCACAGACCAGGCCTCAGTGTTACAGATGGTCCTCAGTCACACACCAGGCCTCAGTGTTACAGATGGCCCTCAGTCACAGACCAGGCCTCAGTGTTACAGATGGTCCTCAGTCACAGACCAGGCCTCAGTGTTACAGATGGTCCTCAGTCACACACCAGGCCTCAGTGTTACAGATGGCCCTCAGTCACAGACCAGGCCTCAGTGTTACAGATGGCCCTCAGTCACAGACCAGGCCTCAGTGTTACAGATGGTCCTCAGTCACAGACCAGGCCTCAGTGTTATAGATGGCCCTCAGTCACAGACCAGGCCTCAGTGTTACAGATGGTCCTCAGTCACAGACCAGGCCTCAGTGTTACAGATGGACCTCAGTCACAGACCAGGCCTCAGTGTTACAGATGACCCTCAGTCACAGACCAGGCCTCAGTGTTACAGATGGCCCTCAGTCACAGACCAGGCCTCAGTGGTACAGATGGCCCTCTGTCACAGACCAGGCCTCAGTGTTAAAGATGGCCCTCAGTCACAGACCAGGCTTCAGTGTTACAGATGGCCCTCAGTCACAGACCAGGCCTCAGTGTTACAGATGGCCCTCAGTCACAGACCAGGCCTCAGTGTTACAGATGGTCCTCAGTCACAGACCAGGCCTCAGTGTTACAGATGGCCCGCAGTCACA
The DNA here is from genome assembly GCF_020745735.1 of Hemiscyllium ocellatum. Taxonomy (NCBI): domain Eukaryota; kingdom Metazoa; phylum Chordata; class Chondrichthyes; order Orectolobiformes; family Hemiscylliidae; genus Hemiscyllium; species Hemiscyllium ocellatum. Next base: position 8,620,353 of record NC_083401.1, on the reverse strand, counting down.
GACCAGGCCTCACTGATACAGATGGCCCTCAGTCACAGACCAGGCCTCAGTGTTACAGATGACCCTCAGTCACAGACCAGGCCTCAGTGTTACAGATGGTCCTCAGTCACACAGACCAGGCCTCAGTGTTACAGATGGTCCTCAGTCACACAGACCAGGCCTCAGTGTTACAGATGGTCCTCAGTCACAGACCAGGCCTCAGTGTTACAGATGGCTCTCAGTCACAGACCAGGCCTCAGTGATACAGATGGCCCTCAGTCACAGACCAGGCCTCAGTGTTACAGATAGTCCTCCGTCACACAGACCAGGCCTCAGTGTTACAGATGGTCCTCAGTCACAGACCAGGCCTCAGTGTTACAGATGGCCCTCAGTCACAGACCAGGCCTCAGTGTTACAGATGGTCCTCAGTCACAGACCAGGCCTCAGTGTTACAGATGGTCCTCAGTCACAGACCAGGCCTCAGTGTTACAGATGACCCTCAGTAACAGACCAGGCCTCAGTGTTACAGATGGTCCTCAGTCACAGACCAGGCCTCAGTGTTACAGATGACCCTCAGTCACAGACCAGGCCTCAGTGTTACAGATGACCCTCAGTCACAGACCAGGCCTCAGTGTTACAGATGGCCCTCAGTCACAGACCAGGCCTCAGTGTTACAGATGGCCCTCAGTCACAGACCAGGCCTCAGAGTTACAGATGGCCCTCAGTCACAGACCAGGCCTCAGTGTTACAGATGGTCCTCAGTCACAGACCAGGCCTCAGTGTTACAGATGGCCCTCAGTCACAGACCAGGCCTCAGTGTTAAGGATGACCCTCAGTCACAGACCAGGCCTCAGTGTTACAGATGGTCCTCAGTCACTGACCAGGCCTCAGTGTTACAGATGGCTCTCAGTCACAGACCAGGCCTCAGTGTTACAGATGGTCCTCAGTCACAGACCAGGCTTCAGTGTTACAGATGGTCCTCAGTCACACAGACCAGGCCTCAGTGTTACAGATGGCCCTCAGTCACAGACCAGGCCTCAGTGTTACAGATGACCCTCAGTCACAGACCAGGCCTCAGTGTTACAGATGGTCCTCAGTCACACACCAGGCCTCAGTGTTACAGATGGCCCTCAGTCACAGACCAGGCCTCAGTGTTACAGATGGTCCTCAGTCACAGACCAGGCCTCAGTGTTACAGATGGCCCTCAGTCACAGACCAGGCCTCAGTGTTACAGATGGTCCTCAGTCACAGACCAGGCCTCAGTGTTATAGATGGCCCTCAGTCACAGACCAGGCCTCAGTGTTACAGATGGTCCTCAGTCACAGACCAGGCCTCAGTGTTACAGATGGTCCTCAGTCACAGACCAGGCCTCAGTGTTACAGATGACCCTCAGTCACAGACCAGGCCTCAGTGTTACAGATGGTCCTCAGTCACAGACCAGGCCTCAGTGGTACAGATGGCCCTCTGTCACAGACCAGTCCTCAGTGTTAAAGATGGCCCACAGTCACAGACCAGGCCTCAGTGTTACAGATGGCCCTCAGTCACAGACCAGGCCTCAGTGTTACAGATGGCCCTCTGTCACAGACCAGGCCTCAGTGTTAAAGATGGCCCTCAGTCACAGACCAGGCTTCAGTGTTACAGATGGCCCTCAGTCACAGACCAGGCCTCAGTGTTACAGATGGCCCTCAGTCACAGACCAGGCCTCAGTGTTACAGATGGTCCTCAGTCACAGACCAGGCCTCAGTGTTACAGATGGCCCGCAGTCACAGACCAGGCCTCACTGATACAGATGGCCCTCAATCACAGACCAGGCCTCAGTGTTACAGATGACCCTCAGTCACAGACCAGGCCTCAGTGTTACAGATGGTCCTCAGTCACACAGACCAGGCCTCAGTGTTACAGATGGTCCTCAGTCACACAGACCAGGCCTCAGTGTTACAGATGGTCCTCAGTCACAGACCAGGCCTCAGTGTTACAGATGGCTCTCAGTCACAGACCAGGCCTCAGTGATACAGATGGCCCTCAGTCACAGACCAGGCCTCAGTGTTACAGATAGTCCTCCGTCACACAGACCAGGCCTCAGTGTTACAGATGGCCCTCAGTCACAGACCAGGCCTCAGTGTTACAGATGACCCTCAGTCACAGACCAGGCCTCACTGATACAGATGGCCCTCAGTCACAGACCAGGCCTCAGTGTTACAGATGGTCCTCAGTCACAGACCAGGCCTCAGTGTTACAGATGGTCCTCAGTCACAGACCAGGCCTCAGTGTTACAGATGGTACTCAGTCACACACCAGGCCTCAGTGTTACAGATGGCCCTCAGTCACAGACCAGGCCTCAGAGTTACAGATGGCCCTCAGTCACAGACCAGGCCTCAGTGTTACAGATGGTCCTCAGTCACAGACCCGGCCTCAGTGTTACAGATGGCCATCAGTCACAGACCAGGCCTCAGTGTTACAGATGACCCTCAGTCACAGACCAGGCCTCAGTGTTACAGATGGCTCTCAGTCACAGACCAGGCCTCAGTGATACAGATGGCCCTCAGTCACAGACCAGGCCTCAGTGTTACAGATAGTCCTCCGTCACACAGACCAGGCCTCAGTGTTACAGATGGCCCTCAGTCACAGACCAGGCCTCAGTGTTACAGATGACCCTCAGTCACAGACCAGGCCTCAGTGTTACAGATGACCCTCAGTCACAGACCAGGCCTCAGTGTTACAGATGGTCCTCAGTCACAGACCAGTCCTCAGTGTTACAGATGGTCCTCAGTCACAGACCAGGCCTCAGTGTTACAGATGGCCCTCAGTCACAGACCAGGCCTCAGTGTTACAGATGGCCCTCAGTCACAGACCAGGCCTCAGAGTTACAGATGGCCCTCAGTCACAGACCAGGCCTCAGTGTTACAGATGGTCCTCAGTCACAGACCCGGCCTCAGTGTTACAGATGGCCCTCAGTCACAGACCAGGCCTCAGTGTTACAGATGACCCTCAGTCACAGACCAGGCCTCAGTGTTACAGATGGTCCTCAGTCACTGACCAGGCCTCAGTGTTACAGATGGCTCTCAGTCACAGACCAGGCCTCAGTGTTACAGATGGTCCTCAGTTACAGACCAGGCTTCAGTGTTACAGATGGTCCTCAGTCACACAGACCAGGCCTCAGTTTTACAGATGGCCCTCAGTCACAGACCAGGCCTCAGTGTTACAGATGGCCCTCAGTCACAGACCAGGCCTCAGTGTTACAGATGACCCTCAGTCACAGACCAGGCCTCAGTGTTACAGATGGTCCTCAGTCACACACCAGGCCTCAGTGTTACAGATGGCCCTCAGTCACAGACCAGGCCTCAGTGTTACAGATGGTCCTCAGTCACAGACCAGGCCTCAGTGTTACAGATGGCCCTCAGTCACAGACCAGGCCTCAGTGTTACAGATGGTCCTCAGTCACAGACCAGGCCTCAGTGTTACAGATGGTCCTTAGTCACAGACCAGGCCTCAGTGTTACAGATGACCCTCAGTAACAGACCAGGCCTCAGTGTTACAGATGGTCCTCAGTCACAGACCAGGCCTCAGTGTTACAGATGACCCTCAGTCACAGACCAGGCCTCAGTGTTACAGATGGTCCTCAGTCACAGACCAGGCCTCAGTGGTACAGATGACCCTCAGTCACAGACCAGGCCTCAGTGTTTCAGATGACCCTCAGTCACAGACCAGGCCTCAGTGTTACAGATGGTCCTCACTCACAGACCAGGCCTCAGTGTTACAGATGGCCCTCAGTCACAGACCAGGCCGCAGTGTTACAGATGGTCCTCAGTCACAGACCAGGCCTCAGTGTTACAGATGACCCTCAGTCACAGACCAGGCCTCAGTGTTACAGATGGTACTCAGTCACACACCAGGCCTCAGTGTTACAGATGGCCCTCAGTCACAGACCAGGCCTCAGTGTTACAGATGGCCCTCAGTCACAGACCAGGCCTCAGTGTTACAGACGACCCTCAGTCACAGACCAGGCCTCAGTGTTACAGATGGTCCTCAGTCACAGACCAGGCCTCAGTGTTACAGATGACCCTCAGTCACAGACCAGGCCTCAGTGTTACAGATGGCCCTCTGTCACAAACCAGTCCTCAGTGTTACAGATGGCCCTCAGTCACAGACCAGGCCTCAGTGTTACAGATGGCCCTCAGTCACAGACCAGGCCTCAGTGTTACAGATGGTCCTCAGTCACAGACCAGGCCTCAGTGTTACAGATGGCCCTGAGTCACAGACCAGTCCTCAGTGTTACAGATGGCCCTCAGTCACAGACCAGGCCTCAGTGTTACAGATGGCCCTCAGTCACAGACCAGGCCTCAGTGATACAGATGGCCCTCAGTCACAGACCAGGCCTCAGTGTTACAGATGGCCCTCAGTCACAGACCAGGCCTCAGTGTTACAGATGGCCCTCAGTCACAGACCAGGCCTCAGTGTTACAGATGGTCCTCAGTCACAGACCAGGCCTCAGTGTTACAGATGGCCCTCAGTCACAGACCAGGCCTCAGTGTTACAGATGGTCCTCAGTCACACACCAGGCCTCAGTGTTACAGATGGCCCTCAGTCACAGACCAGGCCTCAGTGTTACAGATGGTCCTCAGTCACAGACTAGGCCTCAGTGTTACAGACGACCCTCAGTCACAGACCAGGCCTCAGTGTTACAGATGGTCCTCAGTCACACAGACCAGGCCTCAGTGTTACAGATGACCCTCAGTCACAGACCAGGCCTCAGTGTTACAGATGGTCCTCAGTCACAGACCAGGCCTCAGTGTTACAGATGACCCTCAGTCACAGACCAGGCCTCAGTGTTACAGATGGTCCTCAGTCACACACCAGGCCTCAGTGTTACAGATGGCCCTCAGTCACAGACCAGGCCTCAGTGTTACAGATGGTCCTCAGTCACACACCAGGCCTCAGTGTTACAGATGACCCTCAGTCACAGACCAGGCCTCAGTGTTCCAGATGGTCCTCAGTCACAGACCAGGCCTCAGTGTTACAGATGGTCCTCAGTCACAGACCAGGCCTCAGTGTTACAGATGGCCCTCAGTCACAGACCAGTCCTCAGTGTTAAAGATGGCCCTCAGTCACAGACCAGGCCTCAGTGTTACAGATGGCCCTCAGTCACAGACCAGGCCTCAGTGATACAGATGGCCCTCAGTCACAGACCAGGCCTCAGTGTTACAGATGACCCTCCGTCACAGACCAGGCCTCAGTGTTACAGATGGCCCTCAGTCACAGACCAGGCCTCAGTGTTACAGATGGTCCTCAGTCACAGACCAGGCCTCAGTGTTACAGATGGCCCTCAGTCACAGACCATGCCTCAGTGTTACAGATGGTCCTCAGTCACACACCAGGCCTCAGTGTTACAGATGGCCCTCAGTCACAGACCAGGCCTCAGTGTTACAGATGGTCCTCAGTCACAGACTAGGCCTCAGTGTTACAGACGACCCTCAGTCACAGACCAGGCCTCAGTGTTACAGATGGTCCTCAGTCACACAGACCAGGCCTCAGTGTTACAGATGACCCTCAGTCACAGACCAGGCCTCAGTGTTACAGATGGTCCTCAGTCACAGACCAGGCCTCAGTGTTACAGATGGTCCTCAGTCACACACCAGGCCTCAGTGTTACAGATGGTCCTCAGTCACAGACCAGGCCTCAGTGTTACAGATGGTCCTCAGTCACACACCAGGCCTCAGTGTTACAGATGACCCTCAGTCACAGACCAGGCCTCAGTGTTACAGATGACCCTCAGTCACAGACCAGGCCTCAGTGTTACAGATGGTCCTCAGTCACAGACCAGTCCTCAGTGTTACAGATGACCCTCAGTCACAGACCAGGCCTCAGTGTTACAGATGGCCCTCAGTCACAGACCAGGCCTCAGTGTTACAGATGGTCCTCAGTCACAGACCAGGCCTCAGTGTTACAGATGGTCCTCAGTCACAGACCAGGCCTCAGTGTTACAGATGGTCCTCAGTCACAGACCAGGCCTCAGTGTTACAGATGGCCCTCAGTCACAGACCAGGCCTCAGTGTTACAGATAGTCCTCAGTCACAGACCAGGCCTCAGTGTTACAGATGGCCCTCTGTCACAGACCAGTCCTCAGTGTTAAAGATGGCCCACAGTCACAGACCAGGCCTCAGTGTTACAGATGGCCCTCAGTCACAGACCAGGCCTCAGTGTTACAGATGGCCCTCTGTCACAGACCAGTCCTCAGTGTTAAAGATGGTCCTCAGTCACAGACCAGGCCTCAGTGTTACAGATGACCCTCAGTCACAGACCAGGGCTCAGTGTTACAGATGGTCCTCAGTCACACACCAGGCCTCAGTGTTACAGTTGACCCTCAGTCACAGACCAGGCCTCAGTGTTACAGATGGCCCTCAGTCACAGACGAGGCCTCAGTGTTACAGATGGTCCTCAGTCACAGTCCAGGCCTCAGTGTTACAGATGACCCTCAGTCACAGACCAGGCCTCAGTGTTACAGATGGCCCTCAGTCACAGACCAGGCCTCACTGTTACAGATGGTCCTCAGTCACAGACCAGGCCTCAGTGTTAAGATGGCCCTCAGTCACAGACCAGGCCTCAGTGTTACAGATGGCCCTCAGTCACAGACCAGGCCTCAGTGTTACAGATGGTCCTCAGTCACAGACCAGGCCTCAGTGTTACAGATGATCCTCAGTCACAGACCAGGCCTCAGTGATACAGATTGTCCTCAGTGTTACAGACCAGGCCTCAGTGTTACAGATGGTCCTCAGTCACAGACCAGGCCTCAGTGTTACAGATGATCCTCAGTCACAGACCAGGCCTCAGTGATACAGATGGTCCTCAGTGTTACAGACCAGGCCTCAGTGATACAGATGGTCCTCAGTCACAGACCAGGCCTCAGTGATACAGATGGTCCTCAGTGTTACAGACCAGGCCTCAGTGATACAGATGGTCCTCAGTGTTACAGACCAGGCCTCAGTCACAGACCAATGTAAGCTTGCAGGGAACAGAAAGGCTGACACTAAGAGTTTCTATAGGTATGTGAAGAGAAAGTGATGAGTGAAGACAAATATATGTCCCCTACAGACAGAAACGGGGGAATGTACAACAGGGGACAATACATACATACTCAATACATAGTTTGGCTCCATCTTCACAAAAGTGGACATGAATCTGACACCAAAAATGGTGGAGAATGCAAGATTTAGTGACAAGGAAGAACTGAGGGAGATCAATATTAGTAGAGAAATGGTGCCAGGAAAACAGACAGGATAAATCCCCAGGGCCTGATAATCTACACCCCAGAGCACTTAAGGAAGTAACTCTAGAAATAGTGGATGCATTGGTGGTCATCTTCCAGGATTCTATGGAAGATTCCTTGCAGATTGGAGGGAAAATGCTTGATGGGAATATATCTGTGGCAATACCAGGGATTGGCCACTGACTTTGCCTGACCCCATGCCCTCCATGACTAATGGTCAACCCCTGTCTGAAAAGCTATGCAACCTGTCATCTTTTGTATGACTTCAGACAATGCCTCTCCCTCTTTGTGAGCACAACATATTCCTCATGGCCACGTAACAAAGACTGTTAATAATTAAGGTCCGACTCCTGAGAATTTCTTCAAAAGACACCCAATGATATCACCGCTAATCTGATCTTGTGATCCCCCCATAACCCTGATTGTATTACTGATTAAAAAAAACTACCTCAACCTTGAATATATTTAAATGACCCAGCCTTGACAGGCCTCTGTAGTAAAGAATTCCACAGCTTTACTACCTTCAGAAGAAATTCCACCACATCTGTTTTAAATGCGTGGTATTTTATTCTGAGATTATTCCTTTGGTCCTAAACTCTCCCACTTGGTGGGGGGAAGTCAACTGCTCCACATCCGCCCTGTCACGTCCCGACAGAATCTTGCCTGTTTCAATAAGGTTACCACTCATTCTTCGATATTTCAATGAGTACAGGCCCAAACTACTCAAAAAGACAGAGATTTAGTTCTGAAGAGGTATCAGTGAACGTGAAAAGTTAATTCCACAGATACTGCTGGACCTGCTGAGATTTTCCAGCAATTACTTTTTTGTTTCTGATTTCCAAGATCCGCAGTTCTGTTTTTTGTTGTTTAATGCCCAAACCTCCCTCATCAAGCAGTGCCTCCATACCCATTATCAACCTCCTGAATCTTCTCTGGACTGTCTTCAATGTCAATAAATCTTTGCTTTGATATGAAGCCTAAGATATTCACAATGTTCCAGCAGTGGTCTGACTAGCGCATTGTTAATTTTAGTAAAACTTCCTTACTTTTATATTCCAAGCTCTTTTGAAATAAAAGCCACCAACCCATTTGCTTTCCTGTTACCTTTAAACTTGGATGCTTGCTTTGTTTTGAGATTCATGGACAAGGTCTCCTAAATCCCTCTTGAGCGGGCAGGGTAGATTAATTGTGAGCACTGCTGCTTCATAGCACCAGTGTCCCAGGTGCAATTCTACCCCCAGGTGACTGCCCGCGTGGAGCCCACGCACCCCGCTATGCCCACACGGGCCTCATCCAGGCGCTCCGGCCTCGTCCCACAGTCCAAAGATGCGTGGGTCACTTAGACCGGCCACACCAAACCATCCAGAGTGTCCAGGGATGTGCAGGTCACTTAGACCGGCCACACCAAACCACCCAGAGTGTCCAGGGATGTGCAGGTCAGTTAGACTGGCCACACCAAACCACCCAGAGTGTCCAGGGATGTGCAGGTCAGTTAGACTGGCCACACCAAACCACCCAGAGTGTCCAGGGATGTGCAGGTCACTTAGACTGGCCACACCAAACCACCCAGAGTGTCCAGGGATGAGAGATAAATGAGAGGATGTGGGGCTGTGGGAAGATTGCTGAGAATGTGACGAGTGGATGAAGATGTGGGAGAAGGTGATAGGAGAGGAGGGTGGAGCAGATTGATGGGAAAATTGATGGACAGGTCAGGAGGGCAGTGCCAAGTTGGAGGCTTGGGACTGGGATAAGGTGGAGGAAGGGGAAGGGGAAATGAGGAAACTGGTGAAATCTACATTAATCCCATGTGGTTGCAGGGCTGCAGAGGCGTTCTTTCTCCAGGCTTCAGGTGGTTAGGGCTTATCGATGGAGTTGGTGGAGTGGGAGGGAGGAGTTGAAGTGGGATTGGTTGGTGCGGGTGTCCCAGAAATATTCTCTGAATTGATCCGCAAGTTGGCGTCCTGTCTACCCGATGTAGAGAAGACCACATCGAGTGTGACGGATACCGTACATGACATTTGTGTAGGTACGTACAAATTTCTGTCAGATGTGGAAGGATCCTTTGGGGCCTTGGATGGAGGTGACCGGGGGGGGAGGTTTTGCACTTCCTGCTGTGGCAGGAGAAGGTATGTCCAAAACGTCGATTCTCCTGCTTCTCAGATGCTGCCTGACCTGCTATCCTTTTCCAGCACCACACTCTCAACTCGGAACTCCAACATCTGCAGTCCTCACTTTCTCCACATTGCATCTGGTGTCTGATGTAGGCCAGACCAACAATACGGTCCCTCTCATTTGTAAATACTGAAGAAAAGTACTCATTCAAGACCTCTCCTATATCTTCCGACTCAATACACAGTCTCCCACTACTGTCCTTGATCGGACCTACCCTCATTCTCGTCATTCTCGTATTTCTCACATACGCATAATAGACCTTGGGGTTATCCTTGATCCTACCCGCCAAAGATTTTTCATGCCCTCTCTTAGCTCTCCTAATCTCTTTCTTCAGCTCCCTCCTGGCTATCTCGTATCCCTCCGACACTCTGTCTGAACCTTGTTTCCTCAACCTTATGTAAGCCTCCTCCTTCCTCTTTACTAGACATTCAACCTCCCTCGTCAACCAAGGTTCCCTCACACGACCATCTCTTTCCTGCCTGACAGCTACATACATATCAAGGACACGTCGTATCTGTTCCTTGAAAAAGTTCCACATTTCAACGACATCCTTCCCTGACAGCCTATGCTCCCAACTTATGTTCCTCAAATCCTGTCTTGCAGCATCGTATTCACCCTTCCCCCCATTGTAAAACCTACCCTGTTGCACGCACCTATCACTCTCCATAACCAAGGTGAAAGTCACAGAATTGTGGTCACCATCACCAAAATGCTCACCCACTAACAAGCCCATCACTTGTCCCGGTTCGATACCAATTACCAAATCCAATATGGCCTCCCCTCTGGTCGGACAATCTACATACTGAGTTAGGAAAGCTTCCTGGACACACTGCACAAACACCGCCCCGTCCAATCTATTTGATTTAAAGAGCTTCCAATCAATATTTGGGAAGTTGAAATTGCCCATGACTACTACCCTGTGGCTTCTGCACCTTTCCAAAATCTGTTTCCCAATCTGTTTCTCCACATCTCTGCTGCTATTGGGGGGCCTAGTGTAAACACCCAACAAGGTGACTGCTCCTTTCCTATTTCTGACTTCAGCCCATACTGCCTCCAAAGGCAGATCCCCCTCGAACTGCCTTTCTGCAGCCATTATGCCTTTTCTAATTAGCAACGCCACACCCCCTCCTTTTTTACCACCCTCCCTAATCTTACTGAAACATCTGTAACCAGGAACCTCCAACAACCATTCCTGTCCCTCTTCTATCCACGTTTCCATGATGGCCACAACATCGTAGTCCCAAGTACCGATCCACGCCTTAAGTTCACCCACCTTATTTCTGATACTCCTTGCGTTGAAGTATACACACTTGAGCCCACCTCTGTGTCCGCAAGTATTCCCTGTCAGTGCTACCTTCTCCACAGCCTCCCTACATTCTTGGACATCCTGAAAAACAGCTAACCTACTTGCTGGACTACAAGTCCAGATCCCATCCCCCTGCCAAATTGGTTTAAATCCCCACGAAGAGTGCTAGCAAACCTACCTCCCAGGATATTGATGCCCTTCTGGTTCAGGTGCAACCCGTCCTGTTTGTACAGGTCCCACCTTCCCCAGAATGCAGTCCAATTGTCCAAATACCTGAAGCCCTCCCTCCTACACCATCCTTGCAGCCACGTGTTCAACTGCACTCTCTCCCTATTCTTTGCCTCACTGTCACGTGGCACCGGCAACAACCCAGAGATGACGACTCTGTCCGTCCGAGCTTTTATCTTCCAGCCTAACTCCCTGAGCTCCTGAATTACCTCCCCACTCCTCTTCCTACCTATGTCGTTGGTGCCAATGTGTACCACGACTTCTGGCTGCACACCCTCTCCTCTTAAGCATTCTGACGACACGGTCCGAGACGTCTCGGACCCTGGCACCCGGGAGGCAACAAACCATCCGAGAGTCTCGCCCATGTCCACAGAACCGCCTGTCTGTCCCTCTAACTATAGAGTCTCCTATAACTAGCGCTCTCCTCCTCTTCCCCTTTCCCTTCTGAGCCTCAGAGCCGGACCTCATGCCAGAGACCCGGTCACTGCAGCTTACCCCTGCTAGGCCGTTCCCCCCCAACAGTATCCAAAGCGGTGTACTTATTGTTGAGGGGAACGACCACAGGGGATCCCTGCACTGCCTGCTTCCTCCCCTTCCCACCTCTAACTGTTACCCAGCTACCTCTGTTCTCTGGTGTAACTATGTCCCTGTAGCTTCTATCTATCACCCTCTCAGCCTCTCGAATAATCCTCAGTTCATCCAGCTCCAGCTCCAGTTCCCTAACGCGGTCTGTGAGGAGCTGGAGCTGGCTACACTTCGGCAGGAGCATCGGTGGTCACCCCCTACCTCAAACATCCTGCAGGAGGGACATTCCACTGCCTGCGCTGCCATAACTCTACACTCAGTCTCCAAAACAAGAACACTAAGTAGCTTACCTGTTATGCTGACTGAGTCCTTTTTTTAGATTAGAGGAGGAGGGAGGGTGGGAGACACTACACGTGTAGTGTCTCGGGTTCCTTCTCCACTCAAATAACAATCACTTACCTTCCCGACCAGCTCTGCGCTCCAACTTCACTCCCGCCCAGCTCCCGCCGCTCTCTGCTGCAAAAAGACCGTTGTCCGTCTTCTAGTGGATTCTTTCAGGACTCAGTGCAAGGTCTCCTGTGGGATATATTAATAATTGGGATTAAATCCAGAGGGTATGATCATGACGTTTGCAGGCAACACAGAACTTGGCTGTGTGGTTGATAATGAGAACAGCTGTAGACTGCTTCTGCAACACACTCATGAATCTTTACACGATCCAGGACAAAGCAGCCCACTTGTTAGGCACTCCACCCCCAATGGAACACTTCCTTCACCAACCACGTTCAGTAACAGCAGCGCGTATGATCCACAAGATGCACTGCAGAAATTCACCAAAGATCCTTTCCTTCCAAACCCACAACCACTCCCATCTCGAAGGACAAGGGCAGCAGGTACATGGAAATACCACCAGCTTCCAATCCCTTTCTGAGTCAATCACCATCCTGATTGAGAAATATATTGCCATACCTTCTGTATCACTGGGTCAAAATCTTTTCTCTAACAGCAATGAGGATCTACCTACTGCAGGGTGGGTGGGAGAGAGGGGAGTTGTTGTAAAAGGTATCACCTTTTCTTCAGTGTGGCTGGGTCAAAATCCAGGAATTCTTTCAGCCTGACAGCATTGAGGGGCTACCTACAGTGGGTTGGGAGAACTCCTTGCTGAATCTACTCTGCCCGACCTGTGTACCCTGCACATCCAGCCCCACCCTGTGAATGTTGATTATGTTGCAGACGTTTTGTCCCCTGTCTAGGTGACATCCTCAGTGCTTGGGAGCCTCCTGTGAAGTGCTTCTGTGATCTTTCCTCCGGCATTTATAGTGGCTTGTCTCTGCCACTTCCGGTTGTCAGTTCCAGCTGTCCGCTGCAGTGGCCGGTATATTGGGTCCAGGTCGATGTGCTTATTGATTGAATCTGTGGATGAGTGCCATGCCTCTAGGAATTCCCTGGCTCTTCTCTGTTTGGTTTGTCCTATAAACCCTAGCCAGAGAAACAATAGCCAACCTGCTGGACATACAGAGCAGACAACAAGATGGGGAACCTATCAACAAAGACTGCATACTCAAACCCCTGGACCTGTGCCTCACAACACACTTCACATTCAACAACCAAATATATGAACAAATCAATGGCACACCCATGGGCTCACCCATCTCTGGACTCATAGTAGAAACAGCAATGCAAAGGTTAGAACAAACAGTCTTACTGCAAATTCAACCCAAACTCTGGGTCAGATATGTAGATGATACCTTTGTAATCATTAAAAACACAGAAATAGAGAACATACACCGGATCATCAACGCCACACTCACAGGAATCCGACTCACTAGAGAGGAAGAAAAGGACAACCAGCTCCCATTCCTAGACGTGATAGTACAGAGAACACCGAACGAAGAATTCACCACAAAGGTATACAGGAAAGCCACACACACAGACCAAGTCCTGAACTACGAAAGCAACCACCCCAACACACACAAACCAAGTTGCATCGAGACACTATTCAAAAGGGCCACAACATACTGCAGTACACCAGAACTGCAAAAAGAGGAAGAAGAACACCTCTACAATGTATTCACCAAAAACGGATACCCGTGCAATTTCATCAACAGATGCCTAAGGGAAAGACAACGGAACGAGGACATGCCACAACCCAAAGGACAAGCCACTTTACCGTACATCAAAAACATTTCTGAACTGACAGCCAGACTACTGCGACCACTGGGATTCATAACAGCACACAAACCAACAGCCACTCTCAGACAACAACTCACCAGGACAAAGGACCCGATACCCAGCATGAGCAAAACCAACGTAGTGTACAAAATCCCATGCAAAGACTGCACAAAACACTACATAGGACAGGCAGGAAGAAAGCTAACGATCCGCATCCATGAACACCAACTAGCCACGAAACAACATGATCAGCTATCCTTAGTAGCTGCACACTCAGATGACAAGCAACATGAGTTCGACTGGGACAACACTACTATTATAGGACAAGCCAAACAGGGAACAGCCAGGAAATTCCTAGAGGCATGGCACTCATCCACAGATTCAATCAATAAGCACATCGACCTGGACCCAATATACCGACCACTGCAACGGACAGCTGGAACTGACAACCGGAAGGGGCAGGTACAAACTACTACAAATGCCGGAGGAAAGATCACAGAAGCGCTTCACAGGAGGCTCCCAAGCACTGAGGATGTCACCTAGATAGGGGACGAAACGTCTGCAACACAAATTCCTAGCTCGGCGAACAGATCTAACAAAGAGCACCCGAGCTACAAATCTTCTCACACACTTTGAACGTTGATTATATCAGTGAAACAATTGATTTCTTACTAATCACATGATTTCTGTGAAGAGGCCTCAGTTCCAATCTATTGATACACTGGGATTGCTGATTGGACATGAAGCAGGCAGAAACTGAAAGTGCTCCTTTTCAGATAAACCCACACACACTTCATTGTAAAGAACCATTTCAACATCAGGAATCATCCAGTTCACAGGTCATCAGCGAACTCTGTTTCTTGTTTTTGCATCTTTACCCTTTCATGCCATCACTTTCTGTGTTTTTCAGTGAATCCCTCTGGCCCCTTCTCTCTCTGATGTTTGGTCTCTCTCTCTCTCTCTCTCTCTCTGTGCTCGACAGTGACTGAGGGTCTTTTCCTCACCTTTCCCTATCTCAGCCTTTGTGTGCTTGACACTAATTAGGGGTGGGGGTGGGGTGGGGTGGGGTGGGGATGGGGGTGTGGAGAGAGGGTGAATGGAGATGGGGAGAGGAGAGTCAAGCAGGGAGAGTGAAGGGAGCAAGAGTAGCGGGGAGGTAAGATGGTAAGAAATCGAACAAACATTCCCAAGACAACTCAGCCTAACCTCCATAGGGAGCAAATTATTGGAATCTAATTCGAGAGATCATGTAAATCTACCAATCAGAAAGGCAAGGTATAAATCAATCTCAAGCAGCATGGATATGTTCGAAAATGATGTTTGATTAACTTGATCGAACTGTATGATGAGGTCACGATGAGGGTGATACAGTTGATGTGTTCTCTATGGATTTCAACAAGGTTTCTGAGCACGTCCCACATGGCAGACTAGTTTAAAAAAAACACCTTAAAATCCCCCATGGGATCCACGGGAATGTAGCAAACTGGAAATAAAGTTGGCAAGTTGGCTTCATGGCAGAACACAAAGGGTGATTGTTGATTGTTTTAGCATCAGGATGACTATTTCTAGTAGATTTCTTCAGGATTCACTCCTGTGGAGTGTATTAATAATTGGCCTTAAACCCAGAGGGTATGATCATGACATTTGCAGCTAACACAGAACTTGGCCGTGTGGTTGATGGTGATGAGGACAACTGTAGACTCCAGGATGAATCTGTTCTGCCCCGACCTGTGTACGCCATACACTCAGCCCTGCCCTGTGCATGTAGCTTATATCACTGAAATGAAAGGGGAGCACAGTGGCTCAGTGTTAGCACTGTTGCCTCACAGTGCCAGAGACTGGGTTCAATTCCAGGCTTGGATAATTGTCTGTGTGGTGTTTTCACATTCTCCCCGTGTCTGTGTAGGTTTCCTCTGGGTGCTCCCGCTTCCTCCCACAATCCAAAGATGTGCAGGTCAGGGGAACTGACCAGGCTAACATTGCGCTGAGTGTTCACAGATGTGTAGGGTAGGTACATTAGTCAGGGGTAAATGTAGACTAATGGGAAAGTGAGTCTGGGTGTGTTGCTGTTCAGAGGGTTGGTATGGACTTGTTGGGCCAAATGGCCTGTTTCCACACTGTAGGGATTCCAAGTAATTCAATTGCCTTCTTACTAATCACATGGTTTCTGTGAATATCTCAGTTCTAATATATTCATACACTGGCATTACTGATTGGACACGGAGAAACTGAAAGTGAAAGTCCTCCTCTTTATATAAAGCCAAATGCACTTCAATGAAAAGGTCATTTCGACATCAAGAATCATCCGGATATCATTCAGATATTATTGGGTAATTCTGCTTCTTGTTCTTTACCTTTTCTGTTGTCAATTTCTGTCTCATCTCTCCTGCTGCTTCCTCTCGATCTTTCTGTATGTGCTCAACTGTGTCTGAGGGTCTTTTTCTGATCTCCTCTTCCCTGTCTCAGTCTTTCTGCGTTCGACTTAGCGTTAGGGAGCAGAGGGCTAGAGGGTGTGTGGAGAGAGGAAGGACGGAGATTAGGGGCAGATGGAAGAGAGGTGGGGAAAAGGGGGACAGAAAGAGGGTGTTGGGAGAGAGAGGAGGCAGTGTGCAGGGGAGAGAAGGGGCAAGAGGGAGAGGAGGAGAGAGAGGAGGACAGGGATAGGGACAGGGACGGGTGGAAGGAGAAAACAAAGAGGGGAGCGGGGTGAAGAAGGGGGAGACGGGGAGAGTGCTGGGAATGGGGAGTGGGAATGGGGGATGGGGAGGGGGCTGGTGTTCCTGACCTGTGTGTCACCCCACTTCCCAACCTCCATGCCTGTGTGTTCCCCTTAATTTTCTGCCCCTTCCATCCCACGTAGGGAGGGAAGGCAGAGGACAGAGAGAAAGGAAGGAAGGGAGGAGAGAGGAAGGTATGGGGGAGAGCATTTCAGGGGCTGGAGAGCTGAGAGGAGATGGGGAATGGGGAGAGAAGAGACAGATCAACAGAGGGAGAGAGGAGAGGATCGAGGGGGAGAGAAATAAAGGGGAGAGGAGGAGGCGGCTACCAAAGGAAGCTATGGATTGTGTCAGATTAAACAAAAACGTATTAAGTTGCTGGATTTAGTATTAAAGCTAATAATTATGATGTATATTGAATTCAGCAAAGAAGGCCCAGTAAACTGATCAATCAAAAATTGAATATGACCCATGGGAGACTGATTAGCAAGGTTAGATCTCACAGAATACAGGGAGAACTAACCATTTGGATACAGAACTGGCTCAAAGGTAGAAGACAGAGGGTGGTGGTGGAGGGTTGTTTATCAGACTGGAGGCCTGGGACCAGTGGAGTGCCACAAGGATCAGTGCTGGGTCCTCTACTTCTTGGCATTTACATAAATGATTTGGATGTGAGCATAAGAGGTACAGTTCGTAAATTTGCAGATGACACCAAAATTGGGGGTGTAGTGGACAGCGAAGAGGGTTACCTCAGATTACAACAGGATCTGGACCAGATGGGCCAATGGGCTGAGAAGTGGCAGATGGAGTTTAATTCAGATAAATGCGAAGTGCTGCATTTTGGGAAAACAAATCTTAGCAAGACTCATACACTTAATGGTAAGGTCCTGGGGAATGTTGCTGAACAAAGAGACCTTGGAGTGCAGGTTCATAGCTCCTTGAAAGTGGAGTCACAGGTAGATAGGATAATGAAGAAGGCGTTTGGTATGCTTTCCTTTATTGGTCAGAGTACTGAGTACAGGGGTTGGGAGGTAATGTTGCGGATGTACAAGACATTGGTCAGGCCACTGTTGGAATATTGTGTGCAATTCTGGTCTCCTTCCTATCGGAAAGATGTTGTGAAACTTGAAAGGGTTCAGAAAAGATTTACAAGGATGTTGCTAGGGTTGGAGGATCTGAGCTACAGGGAGAGGCTGAACAGGCTGGGGCTGTTTTCCCTGGAGCATCGGAGGCTGTTGGGTGACCCTATAGAGGTTTACAAAATTATGAGGGACATGGATAGGATAAATAGGTAAAGTCTTTTCCCTGGGGTTGGGGAGTCCAGAACTAGAGGGCATAGGTTTAGGGTGAGAGGGGAAAGATATAAAAGAGATCTAAGGGGCAACCTTTTCACACAGAGGGTGGTACGTGTATGGAATGAGCTGCCAGAGGAAATGGTGGAGGCTGGTACAATCGCAACATTTAAGAGGCATCTGGATGGGTATATGAATAGGAAGGGTTTGGAGGGATATGGGCCAGGTGCTGACAGGTGAGACAAGATTGGGTTGGGATATCTGGTCGGCATGGATGGGTTGGATCGAAGGGTCTGTTTCCATGCTGTACATCTCTATTACTCTATGACTCTATGAATGGAAATCTAAACAAGACAATATAAAAAAAACTGCATAAGAGTCTTTGGGTAACAGGAAAATATTTTCTAAGATGAATGTGGATCCATCATGTGCAGAGACAGGAAATGTTATAATGGGGAATGAATAAATGGTGAATGAATTGATGAAATGTCACAGAGGCTAGCACTTACACACTCAGGAACCCAGGTTCAATTCCACCCTCGTGCCAACTCGTCCTCTGTGTCTGCGTGGCTTTCCTCACACAGTCCAAAGATGTGCAGGTTTGGTGGATTGTCCATGCTAAATTAACTTTACAGGATGGTGTTACGGGGATAGGGTCAGATATTCTTCAGAGGGTCAGTGCAGACCTGAAACAAATGTAGGACAGATGTCCTTTATTAAAGGAGCCACGCACCTTGGCAATAATTCATAAACTAATTCATGGGGCTATGCACGCTTGAGCAATGAAGCTATATGTTCAAGAAATGCTCACAGTTGGGAAACACTGAGCAGGCAAACAGAGGCACCTGGAACAGATAAGCTACACTTTACCATTACTTCCTAGTGAGAGAGGAACTAAGCTTTGTGCAGGAGGCTGCAAAACAGCACCCCCACTGCTACATGGAGAAGGTGGGGAGTGCAGATGCTGGAGATCAGAGTCGAGAGTGTGGTGCTGGAAAAGCACAGCAGGTCAGGCAGCATCCGAGGAGCAGGAGAATCGGCGTTTCAGGCATAAACACCACACTCTCGACTCCCACAGCTACATGCCAACACTATAGTTCTGCTGGATGAGGGGCACTTCAATAAAATGATTCCTTAACCGGGAGGGAAGCCATGACCAAGAAAATGGCTTCCACAGAGTTCGAAGACACATTAGAATTCGGGGAGATGATGAGTAAAGATTCTGGAATGGTTACTGCAGATCCAAAGGAAACATTAACATCATCCCGTCATTTATGAGGGTGGGAGAGAGGGAACAGGGATTGACTGATCTGTTGGTCTTTCATTAACAGTAGGGGAATGTTGGAATCTATTAGAAGTGACAGGATTGGACAGAGTCAGCATGAATTTACAAAAGGGAAGTTGTGCTTGAAACTTTCCTGGAATGTTTTGACGATCCAACTGGAAGAATAGATGAAGGGACCAATGAATGTGGTTTATTTGGGCTTTCAAAAAGACAAGGTCTCATATAAGAGGTGAGCGTGCAAAATTAAAGGGCATGGGATTGGGATGTGGTGTGCTGACATGGTTAGAGAACGTGTTGGCAGACAGGAGAAAAAAGAATTGGAAAAAACAGACCTTTTTTCTGAGTGACAGGCAGTAACTAGTGGGGTACCCCAGGGCTCAGTGCTCCAACTCCAGCTCTCCACAGGATGGTCTATTGATTGGGAAAGGATTGGTTCAATGAGACCCAGGTTGCTGAAAGTAAGCATGCAGATGCGGCAGGTGGTGAAGAAGATAGATGATTGTGACAGGGAATTCCAGGATTTTGACCCCCCAACAATGTAGTGTTCCCATGTATCTGCTGCCCATGTCCTTCTAGATTGAAGTGGTCAAGGGTTTGGAAGGTGCTGCCTAAGGATCTTCGGTGAATTTCTGCAGTGTGTCTTGTCCAGTTGAAAATATTTAACAAGTTGTGGTCAGTGTGGATAATGGTCTCTCTCTGTTCCCATTTCAAACATATATATCAAAGTATATGAGAGCCAGAGAAGCAATAGCCTCGTGGTATTATCACTAGACTATTCATCCAAAGACACATCAAGCATACCTGGGTACAAATGTTGCTGTGACAGATGGTGAAATTTAAATATAATTCTTTTTACAATTAACAGTCCTAGTTTCTTTGGGTATTTAGGTTGGCATAACATCATGGCCAAAGGTCCATTGCTGCGCTGTATCGTTCTATGTTGTATGTGATCAGAACTAAGAAGTTAACATTCAGTAGTTTTGATCTTTTGAAAGACAGAAGAGGTGGAAAAGTTGATGGGGCCGCGCTGTTAATAAGAGATGAAATGAGAACAATTGTGAAAGGTGACCAGGTCTCGGATGATCGAGAGTGTGTTTGGGGGGGGAAGTAAGAAACAGAAAGGGAAAGAGCATTTTGGTGGGAGTAATATACAGACCCCAAACAGTAGCCACTTTGTAGGAAAAGGCAACAAATAAATAAATAATAGAAGTGTGTGAAAAGAATACAGCACTAATTATGGATGACTTTAATCACATGTGACTCCAGACCCACAATGATGTGGTTGACTCTTAACTGCCCTCAGGGTAATTAGGGATGGGTAATAAATGCTGGCCTAGTCAGTGATGCACTCATTCCATGAATGAATTTTTAAAAAGTCTACACTAACCCTCGGAAGAGTAACCCACCCAGACCCATTCCCCTACCCTATGTTTCCACTAACTAATACAACAAATCTACACATCCTTTAATACCACATGCAATTTAACACGGCCAATTCACCTAACCTATATATCTTTGGACTGTGGGAGGAAACTGGTGCATCTGGAGGAAACCCACACAGACACAGGGAGAATGTGCAAACTCCACACGGACAGTTGCCCGAGGTTGGAATCAAACCCAAATCCCTGGTGTTATGAGGCAGCAGTGCTAACCACTGAGCCACCAATCGTCAAGTTGCTTGGGCCAATCAAGTTGAAAAGGGAATCAATGACAAGAACTTCATAGTGAACCAGGGATAGCTTCCTCGAGCAATATGCAAGGGAGCCAAGTAGGGAGCAGGCTATCTATGATCTAGTAATGAGGAATGAACCAGGTTTAATGAATTGTTTCAGAGTGAAAGGTCCCCTCAGTTGCAATGATATAATTTAATCCTCTGTTTGAGCGTAAGAAACTAGAGAGAAATGAATGGAATTACAATGAAAGGAGGATAGAGTTAGCTAAAGTGAACTGGTTGGATAGATTCGAGTAAAAAATGAGGTCTGCAGATGCTGGAGATCACAGCTGCAAATGTGTTGCTGGTCAAAGCACAGCAGGCCAGGCAGCATCTCAGGATTAGAGAATTCGACGTTTCGAGCTTAAGCCCTTCATCAGGAATAAGGCCTTATTCCTGATGAAGGGCTTATGCTCGAAACGTCGAATTCTCTATTCCTGAGATGCTGCCTGGCCTGCTGTGCTTTGACCAGCAACACATTTGCAGCTGGTTGGATAGATTAACAAGAATGACAGAGGATTAGATTAGATTACTTAAAGTGTGGAAACAGGCCCTTCGGCCCAACAAGTCCACACCGACCCACCAAAGCGCAATCCACCCAGACCCATTCCACTACATTGAACACTTCACCTCACACTATGGGCAATTTAGCATGGCTAATTCGCCTAACCTGCGCATCTTTGGACTGTGGGACGAAACTGGAGCACCCGGAGGAAACCCACACAGACACGGGGAGAACGTGCAAACTCCACACAGACAGTCGCCTGAATCGGGAATTGAACCCAGGTCACTGGTGCTGTGAGGCAGCAGTGCTAACCACTGTGCCACCGTGCCACCCACGGTGCCACTGATAAATTCAGAATCCAGGAAAGGAGGACTAAAAAGATAATAGAGTGAAAACTACAAGAGTAAACCAGCGAGGAGAATAAAAATTGTCAACAAGAGCTTCTTTTTGTTGACAAAAATGAAGAGAGAGGTCAAAGTAAACATAGTCCTTTTAGAAAATGAAGCTGGTGAGACAATTTTCAGGGACATGGAGATAGCAGATGCTTTGAGTCAGTCCTTAACGTGGAAGATAGACTTAATTTGATTTATTGTTGTCACATGGATATTCGATACAGTGAAAGGTGCTGGTTTGCATGCTCTATAGGCAGATCATACCATGCCAAGTGCATCACGTAGCAGAACAGAATGCAGACTTCAGTATTACAGCCAGCCGCAGAGAAGGTCATCATCATACAGCACAGAAACAGACCCTTTGGTCCAACCAGTCCATGCCAATCATGTTCCCAAACTAAACTAGCCCCACCTTCCTGTGCTTGACCCATATCCCTCCAAACCTTTCCTATTCAGAAGTGTAGCCAAACGTCTTTTAGACATTGTAACTGTCCCTGCATCCATTAGTTTCTCTGGCAGTTCACTCCACACACGAACCACTCTCTGTGCAAAAACATTGCCCCGCGTGCGCCTTTTAAATTTCACCTAAAAATAAGCCCCCAATTGTGAACGCCCCACCTTAGGGAAAAGACCCTTGTTATTCACCTTATCTATGACCCTTATGATTTAATAAACCTGAATAAGGTCACTCGTCAACCTCCTACACGCCAATGAAAATTGTCCCAATCTGTCCTTTCTATTTTTATTATCTCAAGCCCACCATTGCTCACAGACTAGTCAAGCAACAGCCTGACATAGTCATTCTTACGGATTCATATCTTATGGATAACACCCCAGACACTATCATTACCATCCCTGGATATGTCCTGTCCCAATGGCAGGACAGACCTAGCAGAGGTGACAGCACAGGGGGATACACTCAGGAGGGAGTCGCCCTGGGAGCCCTTGACATTGATTCTGGACCTGATGAAGCCTCATGGCGTCAGGTTAAAGGTGGGCAAGGAAACCTCTTACTGGCTCAGCTGATGAGTCAATACTCCTCCATGTTGAACAACACTTGGAGGAAACACTGAGGGTGGCAAGGGCGCACAATATTCTCTGGGTGGGGGTGTTCAATGTCCACCACCAAGAGTGGCTTGGCAATAGCATTACAGATTGAGCTGGTCAGGTCGAAAAGGATGTAACTGCTAGACTGGGTCTGCAGGTGGTGGTGAAGGAACCTGCAAGAAGAAAACACATACTTGACCTCATCCTTCCTAATCTGCCAGCTGCAGAACCATCTGTCTATGACAGTATAGGTAAACGTGACCACCGCACTGTCCTTGTGTAGATGAAGTCCCGCCTTCACATTGAGAACAACCTCCATCGTATTGGGTGGCACTATCATTGTGCTAAATGGGACAGATCGAACAAATCTAGCAGCCCAAGACTAGGCATCCATAAGTGCTGTGGGTCATCAACAGAGGCAGAACTGTACTCCAGCATAATCTACAATCTCATGGCCCAGCATATCCCCCACTCAACCATTACCATCAAGTACCCTGGTTCAATGGAGAGTGCAGGAGGGCATGCCAGGAGCAGCACCAGGCAGACCTGAAGATGAGGTGTCTACCTGGTGCCAAACAGCATAAAGAGTAAATGATAGATCTGAGCAATCCAACAACCAACGGATCAGATCTGAGCTCTGCAGTCCTTCCACATCCAGTTGTGAATGGTGGTGGACAATTAAACAACTCACTGGGAGAGGCAGTTCCACAAATATCCCTATCCTTAATGATGGAGGAGCCCAGTACATCTGTGCAAAAGATAAGACTGATGCATTCGTAACAATCTTCAATCATATCCATCTCAGCCTTCTCTGGTGGTCCTCAGCAACACAGATACTGCAAAGGATTCTGGCCTTCTGGCAATAGTATTGAGGATGTGTGCTCCAGAACTTGCTGCTCTCCAAGTCAATCTCTTCCAGTACAGTTACAACACTGGTATCTACCCGAGAATGTGGAAAATTTGCCCAGGTATGTCTTGAACACAAAAAACAGGACAAATCCAACCCGGCTAATTACCACCCTTTAGGGTGAGAGGGGAAAGATTTAAAAGCATCAACCTTTCCTTGCAGAGGGTGCTGCATTTGTAGAATGATCTGCCAGAGGAAGTGATGGAGGCTGGTACAATTACAGTTGTTAAAAGGCATCTGGATGGATATATGAATAGGAAGTGTTTAGAGATATGGCTAAATGCTGGCTAATGGGACTTGATTAATTTAGGAAATCTGGTCGGTATGGACAAATTGGACTAAAGGATCTGTTTCCGTGCTGTATATGTCTATGACTTTAACTA
Source organism: Hemiscyllium ocellatum (assembly GCF_020745735.1). NCBI lineage: Eukaryota > Metazoa > Chordata > Chondrichthyes > Orectolobiformes > Hemiscylliidae > Hemiscyllium > Hemiscyllium ocellatum. The sequence continues at coordinate 8,596,468 of NC_083401.1, read as the reverse complement.
TTAAGGAAATAAACCCAAACATTTGGAAAAACAAAATCTAATCCAGCAAAGTCAGAATGGAATGGGAAATAGTGTCTTGATTAATTAAATTTTGGTGAAGTCTCAACCAAAGTGGACTGAGGGTAACCAATAAATATGTTGTATTTGGTCTTCCGCAAGGGGTTCAACCAAGGTACCTCACAAAAGGTTAAATTATAAGAGCCAATGGTGTTAGAATATAGAAAAATACAGCGCAGTACAGGCCCTTCGGCCCTCGATGTTGCGCCGATCCAAGCCCACCTAACCTACATTAGCCCACTCTCCTACATATGCCTATCCAATGCCCGCTTAAATGCCCATAAAGTGGGAGAGTCCACCACTGTTACTGGCAGGGCATTCCGGGAACTCACGACTCGCTGAGTAAAGAATCGACCCCTAACATCTGTCCTATACCTACCACACCTTGATTTCACGCTATGCCCCCTTGTAATAGCTGACTCCATACGTGGAAAAAGGTTCTCATGGTCAACCCTACATAAACCCCTAATCATCTTGTATACCTCTATCAAGTCACCCCTAAACCTTCTTTTCTCCAATGAAAACAGCCCCAAGTGCCTCAGCCTTTCCTCATATGATCTTCCTGCCATACCAGGCAACATTCTGGTAAACCTCCTCTGCACCCGTTCCAGTGCCTCCACATCCTTCCTATAGTATGGCGACCAAAACTGCACACAGTACTCCAGATGCGGCCGCACCAGAGTCTTATACAACTGCAACATGACCTCAGGACTCCGGAACTCAATTCATCTACCAATAAAAGCCAGTACGCCATATGCCTCCTTCACAGCACTATTTACCTGGGTGGCAACTTTCAGAGATCTGTGTACATGGACACCAAGACCCCTCTGCTCATCCACACTACCAAGTATCTGACCACTAGCCCAGTACTCTATCTTCTTGTTACTCTTACCAAAGTGAATCACTTCACACTTAGCTACATTGAGCTCCATTTGCCACCTTTCTGCCCAACTCTGCAGCTTATCTATATCCCGCTGTAACCTGCCACATCCTTCCTCACTGTCAACAACTCCACCGACTTTCGTATCATCCGCAAACTTACTCACCCAACCTTCTAGCCCCTCCTCCAGGTCATTTATAAAAATGACAAACAGCAATGGTCCCAAAACAGATCCTTGCGGAACACCGCTGGTAACTGCACCCCAAGATGAACCGTTACCATCAACTACTACCCTCTGTCTTCTTCCAGCCAGCCAATTCCTAATCCAAATCTCCAACTCACCCTCAATGCCATACCGCCGTATGTTTTGCAGTAGCCTACCATGGGGAACCTTACCAAATGCCTTACTAACATCCATATACACCACATCTACCGCTTTACCCTCGTCCACCTCCTTAGTCACCTTCTCAAAGAATTCAATAAGGTTTGTGAGGCACGACCTGCCCTTCACAAAACCATGCTGACTATCCTTGATCATATTATTCCTATCCAGATGTTTATAAATCCTATCCCTTACAATTCTCTCTAAGACTTTGCCCACAACAGAGGTAAGACTCACCGGCCTATAGTTACTAGGGTTATCCCTACTCCCCTTCTTGAACAAGGGGACCAGATTTGCTATCCTTCAGTCTTCTGACACTATTCCTGTAGACAACGAGGACATAAAAATCAAGGCCAATGGCTCTGCAATCTCCTCCCTTGCTTCCCAGAGAATCCTAGGATAAATGCCATCAGGCCCAGGGGACTTATCTGTATTCACCCTTTCCAGAATTTCCAACACCTCTTCCCTACATATCGCAAAGCCATCCATTCTAATTAATTGTGACTCAATATTCACATTGGCAACAATGTCCTGTTCCTGAGTGAATACTGACGAAAAGTATTCATTCAGTGTCTCCCCAATCTCTTCAGCCTCCACACACAACTTCCCACTACTGTCCTTGACTGGACCTATTCCTACCCTAGTCATTCTTTTATTCCTGACATACCTATAGAAAGCCTTTGGATTTTCCCTAATCCTACCAACCAAGGACTTTTCATGTCCCCTCCTTGCTGCTCTTAGCTCTCTCTTTAGATCCTTCCTGGCTACCTTATAACTCTCAATCGCCCCAACTGAACCTTCACGCCTCATCTTTACATAGGCCGCCCTCTTCCCTTTAACAAGGGATTCCAATTCCTTATTAAACCACAGCTCCCTCACATGACCCTTTCCTCCCTGTCTGACAGTTACATACTTATCAAGGATACTCAATAGTTGCTCCTTGAACAAGCTCCACATATCGATTGCATCCTTCCCTTGAAGCCTACTTTCCAAGCCACACATCCTAAGTCATGCCTCACCGCATCATAATTTCCCTGCCCCCAGCTATAACTCTTGCCCTGTAGTGCACACTTATCCCTCTCCATCACTAAAGTAAAAGTCACCGAATTGTGGTCACTGTCCTCAAAGTGCTCACCTACCTCCAATTCTAACCCCTGGCCTGGTTCGTTACCCAGAACCAAATCCAGTTTGGCCTCACCTCTTGTTGGCCTGTCTACATATTGTGTCAGGAAACCCTCCTGCACACATTGGACAAACACCAACCCATCTAACGTACTCGAGCTATAGGTTCCCCAGTCAATATCTGGAAAGTTAAAGTCCCCCATAACAACCACCCTATTACTTTCACTCTTCTCCTGAATCATCCTCGCAATCCTTTCTTCTACGTCTCTAGGACTATTAGGAGGCCTGTAGAAAACTCCTAACAGGGTGACCTCACCTTTCCTATTTCTAACCTCAGCCCAAACTACCTCAGATGGCGAGTCTTCATCCATTGTCCTTTCCACTGCTGTAATACTATCTTTGACAAGCAATGCCACACCTCCCCCTCTTTTACCCCCACCTCTGACCCTACTAAAACATTTAAACCCTGGAACCTGCAACAACCAATCTTGTCCCTGTTCTACCCATGTCTCCGTAATAACCACAACATCGAACACCCAGGTACCAACCCACGCTGCAAGTTCACCTACCTTATTTCGTATACACACTTCAAGCCACCTTCCTGTTTACAGGCACCCTCCTTCGAGATTGATGCCATGTTCCTAACCTCCCTACACTCCAGATCCTGCACCCTAAAGCTATAGTCTAGGTTCCCATGCCCCTGCAGCGTTAATTTAAACCCCCCGGAAGAACACTAGCAAACCTCCCCCCAAGGATACTGGTGCCCCTCAGGTTCAGGTGTAGACCATCCTGTTTATAGAGATCCCACCTTCCCCAGAAAGAACCCCAGTTATCCAGATACCGGAATCCCTCCCTCCTGCACCATCCCTGTAGCCACGCATTTAACTGCTCTCTCTCCCTATTCCTCGACTCTCTATCACATGGCACGGGTAACAAACCAGAGATAACAACTCTGTTGTTCTAACTCTGAGCTTCCAACCTAGCTCCCTGAAAGCCTGCCTAACATCCTCATCCCTCTTCCTACCTATGTCGTTAGTGCCAACGTGGACCACGATCTGGGGCTGCTCCCCCTCTCCCTTAAGGACCCGGAAAACACGATCAGAGACATCACGTACCCTTGAACCTGGGAGGCAACATACCAATCGTGAGTCTCTCTCACCCCCACAAAACCACCTATCTGTGCCCCGAACTATTGAGTCCCCAATAACTATCGCTCTACCTTTCTCCACCCTTCCCTTCTGAGCAATGGGGACAGGCTTCGTGCCAGAGGCCTGAACCCCATAGCTTACCCCTGGTAAGTCATCCCTCCCACAACTATCCAAAACGGTATACTTGTTATTGAGGGGAACGGCCACAGGGGGTCTCTGCACTGGCTGCTTCCTCCCAGTCCCCCTCACTGTCACCCATCTGTCTGCAATCTTTGGAGTTATTACTTCCCTATAGCTCCGATCTATGACCACCTCTGCCTCACGAATGATCCTAAGTTCATCCAACTCCAGCTCCAGTTCCCTAACACGGTCCTGGAGGAGCTGGAGATAGGTACACTTCCTGCAAGTGTAATCAGCAGGGACAACCATGGCATCCCTCACCTCAAACATGTTGCAAGAGGAACATTGCACTGCCTTCGCTGCCATCCCTCTAAAAGTAACGTTAAAAAAAACTAGGTCTAAACACTAGAATAAGCAAAATGCAGCATTACCTGCTTACCACAACGGGTCTTATTATTAGGTTAGAGAAGGAGGGCGGGTTGGTGGCTCTACCTTTGTAGTGCCTCGGGTTCTTCTCCTGCGCGCCTTTATAGGGGGAAAAAAAACTTACCCAGGTAAGCTTGCGCTACACCAGCTTCCGGTTCCCCTCCGCGCTTTTTCAAAAAAAAACTTTCAAATTTAAACCGTTAAACAAACGTCACCGAGCCTTCAAGCAGCCACTGCCAAACAGCCCTTACCTGCTCCGCTGGGAGAGTGTTGCAGCTAGTAAACCCACCTGAATAAGGAGCAGGTCAATGAGCAGGAGACAATGAGTGGGGGTAAGGGGCTGTTTTTCACATTGGTGACCTGTGGCTGGTGGAGCTGCACAGGGACCTGCATTGTGAGTGCAGTTGTTTACAATATACATTCATTGACTTGGAGCATGTGAACGTACTGTCGTCACATTGGCAGACAACACAAAAATATGTGGAAATGCAAGTTGCAAAAGGAATGAAAACAGTTTACAGAGAAATGTTGATTGTTAAAAGTCTGGGCAAAAGGTTAGCAAATGGAATACAATGTGAGAAAATGTGAAGTTGTTCATTTTGAAAGGGTAAACAAAAGAATACTTAAATGGAGAAAAACACAGAAATTTGCAACAGTGATTTTGGGGGTACTTGTGCACAAAACACAGAAAGCTAACATGAAGGGGCAGGAGGTAATCAGGAAGGCCGCTGGCTTGTTGGTCCTTATTTCAAGGCGGTATAAGAAGACTGACTGCAACTGTACAAGGCGTTAGTCAGACCAGATCGGGAATAGTAGGAGCGGTTTTCGTCCCCCTTTTTTGGGAAAGGTAATGTTTCACTGGAGGCATTTCATGTTCACTCGGATAATCCTGGTTTGGAGGGATTGTTTTGTGAACAAAGGCTAAACAGGTTGGGACTCTACTCATTGGAGTTTAGAGGAATGAGAAATGATCTCATTGAAACACACAGGATTCTTAAGGGGCTTGACAGTGTCAATGCCGAGAGGATGTTTCTCCTCATGGGAGAGTCCAAGACCAGGGAGCACAGTCTCAGAATAAAGTGGTGCCTATTTAGAACTGAGATGAGGAGGAATTTCTTCTCTCAGAGGGTTGACGGTCTTTGGAACTGTTTCCCTCAGAGAGCTGTGGTGGGGGGGGGGCAGAGTCCTTGTGTATATTTAAGGCTGCAATAGATTCTTGATCATTTGGGAACTCAAAGGTTACAGGAAAGTGGATGTGAAGAATATTGGGTCACTTGTGATCCTATTGAATGACAGAGCAGGCAGTTTTGGGGGAGATGGGGGGGGGGCATAACCTCCTTTTCTGATTTATTATGGTCTTGTGGTATAAAAGAATCCCATTCTGTAAGAAATAAAAGCTCCCATGCCCTGCGAAAGCTCTATACGTTGACTCGTGACTTCAGAATTCATGCAACAGATACAAGCCCATGCACATTACCTGTAATTCAATCCCTCTTCCAAGGGTTTCATGAACACCTAGTACTCATCATTGAAATGGTTTCAGAACTGGTAAATAAAAATTATTTTCTTTTCTAATTCAACTCTTAACTACGTTTGACTATAGGTGTAAGAGTTGTCAAAGAAGATTGGGTTAAATTATCGATAAAATTAGATTCTTTGTAGTTTGTCTGTGTCCTGTTGAAGTTGAGATCTTAGTAACAATTTGTGAATTTTTGTTTAAGTTATTAACTTGTCCAAAATGTGCAATTTGTCAACTCTGGTTAGGAACAATTGAATAATTTTAAGTGTCTTTGAATGTTTTAATTTCACTGTGTTGTGAATCCAATGATGGTGAGGTTGATTTGGTTTGGCTTGCTGTTCCCGTGTCATAACAATGTGGAAATATTTACAATATCTGAATGGGAGAGAATAGAGAAACCGGGTTTCGAATGATACCTTCTGGTAACACTTAAACGGCCACCTATGGATCTTTCTAACTAGAAGCAATTCAGAAAATATTATATTTGACTGGATAAACATGTAGCAGCCTCACACGTCCATCAATGATATAGTAACATATTTCTGATCTTCTCAATGACAATTCAGTCCAGCCTGTTATTTTTGATTGTTCCATTGTTAAATGTCCACAGCTATTCCCAAGCACTTGAAGACTCATCGTTCTGAACGTGTGGTAAGGGGACAGGAGCAACCTACAAATTGCACCAAAGAGAAGCCTCAGGCCTGGAAGCAACGTTGAGCGGCAGGTCAATTTCACAATAAATTACAGGACAGGAAGTCAGACCAGTGATAAAGCACAGGACAGGATCCCGAATCTCTGGAAATCGAATTTCACCTCAGATCAAACGGAAATTTATTAAAAGGAAATGGGAGAGACTTCACAACGTGGTAACTGGTCTGCAACTCAGCTGCTTGAAAAGGCATCTGGTGGACTGGCACTCAAAGGAATTTTTGTCAGTAAGAATCTGAATGATCTGTTAAAGACGCGGGAAAGACTGCTGGAAGTCCCAAAGACATGCTGTCTATTGGGTCCATCCATGAACCCTACTGAACACACTGAGAGGTTCACGTCTCACACACATGCCGAATATTCTAAGAAGTGTGTGGAACAGTTGGGTCTTGGTATCAGAAGCAGTGTTGAGACTAAATTCTGGAGCTTTGAACTTGATGTTAAGGGAGAGCATAACACTTCCAGCAGCAGTTCTAACAGCACAAAAACTACATACGTCTCTTTTTATAAGATGATCGTTGTACCAATGGCCAGTGTTGAGTTAAACTGCAAGGATCTGAAACTGTCAGAAACTGCTGTCAACTCTCTGAAAGATGTTGAAATGAATCTGCACTATCAGGAGTCAGATCATGTGAAAGATATTTCGAGCGAGCAGTTCCTGGAACGATTTGGGTCACATGTAAACAGCAGCAATATTCACTTTGGGGGAAATTACTTGATAGAAACAGAAAGTGATAAATTGAAAACCCAAGAGAAAGAAGATGCTGAAGAAGTCATGAAAACATTGGTCAACACAGATTTACAAACTAGTGCATTAGGCTTCGTCAGTGCCAGTGTTTCAGCGTCTGCGACTCACTTTAAGTCTAACATTAACTCTACCTGCAAAAAGACTCTATTGGATAAAATAAGTGTCCACATTACTAAGATCGGTGGCCCTGTTGAAGCATCATCAGTTCTAGACTGGAAGAAAGGATTACAGGAACAGGACAGCACTTGGCGCGTCATTGATCGTGGCTCTGTTCACAGCCTAGTTCCTGTCTGGAAAGTAATTCAACAGAACCACAGGACAGACTTTGACAATTATCAATTATTAACTGAAAGCTTGCAGAGATGCTGGGAAAGGAAAACTGGATTACAGGCTGAAGATACAGAAACTGGAAAAGTGACGGAGGTTAATACCAGTATTCAAGATCTGGTGCAGGAAGTAAGCAAATGGAACTCCGTCTCAGAATCAGAGTTTGTTGCAAACTGTATAAGGCACATTTCCCAGTGTGCACACATTAAAGCCTCTTTGGGAAAACACTTCGCAATAGACACAGACAGACTGTGGTATTGTGAATTTATTTGTAAAAGCCCCGTTCAGGAATTCTTCAGTAATGTTTTAAAATGCATTGCAGAGAACAGAATTGTAGGTGTGGATAAAATCTATCTAAAGGTTCAACTGGCACATCTGTTGCAGCCTCAAGAAATAATAAACAGCTTGGATTTTCCAAACATCTCATCAATCTTGCAACAACTGACTGACAATATCAGTGATGAGAAAGAATTAATCTTCTCCAGTTTTAAGGAAGCAAAGGAATATATCAAGAAACTGGAGAAAATGTTACAGGGGCCAGATGTTGGGAACGAATTTCAAAGAAAAGTTTGCAGTGAGCTGGGAAAATCATTGTTTCAGCTACAACAAAGTAAAGATCAGGAGACATCTTTGCTCTTGACTGCACTTCTGCACCCACTATTCCACCAACCTAGTGGAATACTGATTCAGCCTCTAACAGAGGATGGCTGTAAGTACCTGGTCTCTCAGTTAGATCAAATCGAAACCTTCAGGCATGAAATGGAGACAATGCAGAAGGCACAATGCCAAGCATTCCTGCTCCTCAAAGCACTGACTGCCAGAGTCACTGAGTCAGAATATAAAGATCCCAGAATAGTACTAGAAACAATGTTTGCAAAAATGGACAAAGAAATATCGCATCAAGTCCGTGAGGCAGTGATGACTCAGAATGGAAGCTTTTTATCTGACATGGAACTTCTAAAAGAAACATTACTACATTTATCAGCCAAAAAAGATGGACTGGAAAAAAACACACCATCAGAACATCGTGAAACTTTGGAAAGATTCACATTCAGTGATGATAGAGAAAAGAACATCAATAAGTGTACTGAGCAATCAAGCATATCCCACAATGAGACACCACCTCAAATTGTGAATGACTTGGGATTACAAAATTATTTTCCTCATAAACTATCCCTAAATTTCACTCGGGAGATCAGCTGGGATAAACTGAGTGACAGTAAGCTGACTGAGTTAAAAGATGTCCCTTGGCGTTTCCTCCAAAAGATCCTCTCTGCCAATTCTATTGCAAGGAACCTTGAATGGCCACTTGCTCAACAATCAGAAAGTGAGATCGATGCTGATGAAGATTTCAATGGTTTCTTTGAGGGAAAAGAAACCGAGATTTCTGAGATTAATCCTCAAGATATCATTACTGTTATCTTCCTTTGTGCAGATTACTTACTACAACAGGAGCTAATGCTGAAGATGTCTCTATGCCAGTTTGCATTACCCTTTCTGCAGCCATATAGGGATAGTTATTCTACAGAAAAGAAGAGGGATTCCACAGATGAACCTGGTGGCACCCTTCTCCTGTGGGCAATGCGATCTATTGTTAAAAAATGGTGCCCACAATCCCATGTATCAAGTAACAGCTTTGTGCAAGAGCCAATTGTAACTGCAGCCATGCCAACCATTTCCTTCATCAGGATTGGAAGATGCAGTATCTCCAAATCGAAAATTCTCAATTTCACCTTGAGCCAGACACAACAACAACAGAATATCTTCCTGCACTCGGGGATGGACTGTGGACATGTTCCTCGTGACATATCTGATGGACTAGCCGAGATCAGCTGGTACCTTCCATCTGGCAAAAAGAATTTGGACGTATTCCCCGAGGCTGCAGCATTCATTAACCTCCGAGGAGATGCTGAAATTTATCAGAGAAACACTCGGTTTCTTGCTAAAGTCTCTGCTGCTCTCTTTATATTCATTGATGTCATTGGGGAAAAGGAAAGAAAATTCCTTACTTCTCTTGCACAGTCACCAGCCAAATTCTTTCTCATAATCAACTCACACAGCAATCAGCAAAAGATAACCCAACAGCAAACGAAGGAACTGTTCAAAGGTCTACAGTTAAAACCTCAACAATGCATTGTTCGGACAAATTTAAATGATGCAAAGCTTGTGGAAAACCTTTGTTTGAGAATTGAACAAATGATTCTAACTCGGAAAGAGAACAAGACCTCTCTAACCCTGGAGCAAATGGCTGAAATCGCACGAGAAAGTGGGATTCAAATCGATGAACATCATCCCAAAATACAAAGTGCGAAACAACTGGCCTCCAAAATACTGGAAGGCCTTAACCCTGAAGCCATTATTGAATACAAACAGAGGGTGTTACCCTTCCATGGGAAGCCCTGGCAAGATTGGTCTAAAGCTGAGAAAGAGAAGTCTCGCATGAAACTCCGAAAGAACAAGACGACAGAGGTATACAAATATGAGCTGGAGCAAAAGCAGAAAAAAATCCAAGGAGATCTGATCAAGCAGAACTTGTCGAAAGAGATGCAACAATTCATTACAGAACTGATTTCAACTTGTGCAGAAGAGAGAGCGCTTTTCCTACAATGGCTGAAGTTCAATCTGGACAGTAAATCAAGGGAGATAATGTCAAACTTATGCAGCGCTTATAAAACTTTTTTGAAAGACTCAAAGCAAAAGACAAGTGAGCTGAAAGATTTGGATCAGAAAATGTCTGATAGTTCTCTTGGACTTGAGCATTTCATGAGGGAACTGGGTCAGGTTTATGAGATTTCAGTGACAGCAAGTAATATGAGCTCAGAGAGAAAAATAAACAGGAATATATTGAAGTTACCAATAGTTGCAGCTGAACTGTTGCTGCAAGGGTTCCCGCTGGAGCTCATTGATGGAGATGTTTCCAACATACCGGTTCAGTGGGTCACTGCTGTACTGAAGGAAGTAGCTAAGAAAGTGGGCACTGCTTCCCGTGTGTTCGTGGTGACAGTGCTTGGTGTCCAGAGTACAGGGAAGTCTACACTCCTAAATACAATGTTCAGTTTGCAGTTTGCTGTGAGTAGTGGCAGATGTACACGAGGAGCCTTCATGCAGTTTCTCAAGGTCACAGGGCGACTGAGAAAAGATCTTGGCTGCGATTTCATGCTGGTGATTGACACTGAGGGCCTGAAAGCTCCAGAACTCGCAACCCTTACAGACAGTTATGAGCATGATAATGAGCTAGCAACATTTGTCATTGGATTAAGCAATTTAACTTTAGTAAATATAGGGATGGAAAACCCCACCGAGATGAAAGATGTTTTGCAGATTGTTGTGCATTCCTTAATCCGCATGAAACTAACTGGAAAGCGGCCAAGCTGCCTATTTATCCACCAGAATGTTGGCGATGTGTGTGCTTATGATCAGAACCTGAGGAGTCGTCAAAAACTGCTAGAACAACTGGACCAAATGGTAGAGGCTGCAGCTAAACTGGAGAAGGTGGACAAAATGAAGTTCTCAGATGTGATGGCGTATGATGCTAATCAGAGCAACTGGTACATCCCAAGTCTGTGGCATGGCACTCCTCCAATGGCTGCAGTCAATACTGGTTACAGTGAGCAAGTCTTTGAGCTGAAGAAGCACATCATTCAATGTTTAGCAAAACGTAGCAAATCCGAAAGAGCTTTAACAATTCCAGACTTTATCAAGTGGATGCCTGGGCTTTGGGAGCAGGTGAAAAATGAGAACTTCATTTTCAGTTTTCAGAATAGTCTAGTTGCTGAAGCTTACAATCAGCTCTCCACGAAGTACAAGGAGTGGGAATGGAATCTCCGCAAATTTGCACACTCCTATACATGTGAAACTGAAAATAGAATAAAGAATGAAGATGGTCATCTCACCCAACTGCTCCCAAAATTGGAACTGGAGATCAGGAAAACGATTGATGACAAAAAGCAGGACACACTCAATAAACTAAAAAGTCATTTTGAAAGTGGTGCTGATAATGTGCAGCTGATGGAGAAATACAGGGAGCAATTCGAACAAAGCATTTCCATGTTATGTCGGCAACTCCAGGATAATTTATTACAGAAATGTAAAGATACTGTCAACAGGCAAGTGGGATTATCGAAAGTGGATGCTATTTGGGAAGAATTCAACAACAAGATTGAAGAACAAGTCAAGAAACTTTTACAAAATTGTAAAGAAATTCAGCAGGTGTTACATGATGAAGAACTAAAAGCTGCCTTTGAAAGAATGTGGCATGATACGCTCTCTAAATTGAACTATCAGCCCTGCAGTAAAAGAAACATTGAGGTCGAGATCGAGAATCTTCTGAGAGATGACATGGAAACACAAGGAAGAGTGATAAATGCAAGTCTGAAAGAGAAATGCCTGTCAAAGCACGGGAACCGACCCTTTAAGATTCTGGAGAAACACATTAATGTGTCAAACTGGAGGTTGGTTAGAAACTTAGGTAGAATTTCTCCATCAGATTTAGAACAAGCAGGACAGATATCAAATATACTTGAGATCGAATGTAGGGAACAGATCAATAACATTGCAAAAATGGACATGGATTATGATATCAAATATTGTATTGAACTTTTGGACAACATAGACAAAAAAATCAACGATAATGATTCAGATTCAAAGTTTACAATGAGTGAGATTTTCAGGGCAGAGTTTAAACTTCACATGTGTGGCTACGCAGCACCAAGATTCATGGAAATGCAAACCAAATTTATCAACAAACATGATCCACAGAAGAGGCTGGAAAGCAAAAAAGATCAATACTTTGAAGTATTCATAGCGATTTACAAGGAGCAGGATCAGAATCAACAACAAGCAGAACGATTTGTAACACGCTGCTTTATGCCAGCTGTCAGAGATGCCACATTCAACAGTCTCAGCCTGAAAATAGTGGACGATATGAAAAGAAATGACCCTGAAGGAAAGTACACACTCCGCAATAACTTCATTGTAGCACTTCTGATCTATTTAAAACAAACTAACAGCTTTGAAGAATATTACCAGTACATTAATAACCTTGAGAATTTTGCATCCAACTGGCTTCACAAGCAGGTTATTGCATACTGCAAAATGCATTTTAAGGGAGAAATGAAATTTATACATCTAGCTAAGGAAATTGTCAAAGAAATCACTCAACAAGCCATTGAATTTGTCAGAGATGTATCACAGCAGAACATTTCTGGAAATGTTCAGGGCTTCCTTAATCTGTTTGTTGATAAGTTCAAAACAAAATTTGTAATGCCCAAAGAGGAGTTGAAATTTGTTTTATTCCAGAGTGACAGCAATGCAAGGAAATTTGCAGAAGCAGTTCTACTGTCTATTGCAGAGGCAGAGAAGCTCCTCCTCCATGAGGTGACAGGCTGGAATGTTGAAGCAAAGGTGAAAGAATTATCTGTAAAACCGAATAAGGAAATCTTTAAAGGCTTATTCAGTTGCACAAAGAAATGCCCTTTCTGTGGAGTTTTCTGTGATGCAGAGAGCCCTGAGCACCAGCAGCATTTCAGTAAACAGCACAGGCCTGAAGGATTAACTAGTTTTCGATGGAGACACAGCCAGCGTCTTGTGGTGGATGTTTGTACAGCTTCAGTCGCAACTAATGCAGAATTCTGCAATGGTGACACAAATGGTAAGTACGTACCCTACAAGGACTACCAAACAGTCAATGATTACTATAGATCCTGGACTATTCAAAAGGAACTCACTGCAGAGGCAACATCCTACTGGAAAAAAGTTTTTTACACTTACAATGAGAAATTTGCTGAGAGATATGGAGCAAAATGTGCAGAAATTAGCAAATCCTGGGACATTGGATGGGATGAAATAAAGAAGCATCTGAACAAAACATACAGCACAAATATCGAATCCCTGTAGGAATCTTTTCAATATCTGGGCAATGCAAACACCTTAAATCAATCAGAAATTACAGAGTATATATGGAAATGCCAAGAAATGCATTACTGTAAACTTTCAAATGCCACAATGCTAAATTAAAAGTTAGGAGAAATGTTTTCACTCACGTTTTATTAAGTATAATTAAGTTATGGAATGTTATTAGGGAAAGGAACTGGAGAGGATATTGGAAATTAAGTCAGGAAACAGTCAGATATATTTCTAACAGGAATTTGGGATATGAGGAAGAGGGATTGAAAGGTGTAGAGAGAAAGTGTTGAGAGACCGAGGGACATGGAGAAGGTAGTGAGTGACATGGACTGAGTAACTGAGGGATAGGGTGAGAAATATGTTAAAATTGTGGATTGGCCAGGTCAACATTTGTAAGAAAGGTTTAATCTCACTGCCAATTCCTGATTCTCTTTCTTAAGAATAGAGCACTGTATCAGACACACAATCAGCTTCCTGGTCAGTTTCTTCTCAGTTATGTATTACATAGCTCTGAATGCATCAGTCTGAAGTGTAGGGAAATAATAGTTGCTTATGAATCTGTACCAAGAAAAGCTTGCACGATGTAATTATATTCTTAAATATCGTTAATATGCTGCAGGTTCTGAAAAGCCACATTATTCATATTTTTACTGAGTGAATTTGAAAAGATTCACAAATATTCAAACTGAAGCAGTAACAGGCATCTGCAAGTACAATGTGAGGCAGGAATCTGAGTAGATAGTTTCAGTACAGAATGGGCTGAATGGCCAGTTTGGTGCTTTAATTCTGAGCATTCAATGATTTATGTCAGTTCTGCCTGTAACCTCTATCTCTGAAACTGAAGAACCAGAGGATGCATGACCTTAATGGGCAGAGTTGGTTTTACTTTTGTTGCCAACTTGAGACAAGGATATTGTCACAGTGGGACAGGAACAAGTTCCTTTATGAACTGCAACAGAACAAACACAAAGATAAACTACTTCACGAGGAAATGCACCTTCATGCCATCTGAATTCTCCCTCCACAGAAATTCTACCATCTACAAATCCACACACAGTATCTGACTTAGACAATAAGATGTAGAAGTAGACTATTCACACCATTGATCTCAGGGAGTCCCTCTCCCACTGCAATTCCAGGTCATTTCCTACTCTATGTTACTTTCTCCCCACCCCCACCTTCCTCTAGCTTATCTCTCCACGCTTCAGGCTCTCTGCCTTTATTCGTGATGAAGGGCTTTTGCCCGAAACGTCGATTTCACTGCACTTTGGATGCTGCCTGAACTGCTGTGCTCTTCCAGCACCACTGATCCTGAATCTGGTTTCCAGCATCTGCAGTCATTGTTTTTACCTCTATTCAGAGCATTGGGTCTGCTCCATCATTAAATGAGATTTTGGTTGAGTTGATAATTGTCAACTCCACTCTCCTTCCTTTTCCCCATCGTAATTAAAATAAATCTATCTCAGCTTTGAATATACTTCATAACCCAGGCTTGAGTGTCCTTTATAGTAAAGAATTTCACAGATTCACTACCCATTGAAAGAAAAAATGCCTCCACATCCTTGTCTTACAGAACCTCATTCTGAGATTACGTCTCTGGTTGTAGACTCTCTCGTAAGGGGAAGCTTATCTTTGAACCATAGTATCATGGAATCCCTACAATGTGGAAATGGACCATTTGGCCCAACAAATTCACAGACCCTTCAAACAGTATCCCACCCCGACCCTATCACTCTACATTTACTAGATTAGAATGGTGCTGGAAAAGCACAGCAGTTCAGGCAGCATCCGAGGAGCAGTAAAATCGATGTTTCAGGCAAAAGCCTTTCATCAGGAATACAGGCAGAGAGCCTGAAGGGTGGAGAGATAAATGAGAGGAGGGTGGGGTACATTCACCCCTGACTAATGCACCGAATGTACACGTCCCTGAACACTATGGGCAATTTAGCATGGTCAGTCCACCTAGCCTGAACATCCTTGGACTGTCATGTCTCAGTAAAATAATCTCTGAAAGGAATTTCTGCAGAAATACAGTCCGATAAAGAGGATAATAAGTGAAACCTGACAGTACTTGCTCCTCCCTACGTCTCCATTATCTGAGTAGAATTGTCTGAAACAACCCAAGAAACCACTGGGGCCATGACAGCTTTGGATCATCTTCATACAGAAGAAGAAACAGCAGAACTAACATTGGGTTAACTGATGAGCAAGGGATTTGAACCAGGAAAGTGCTGATTCCTTGATGAGATGGCAGCACTCACAGTGAGATTGTAAGAACGTATAACGAGACATGTCTTGAATTAATTTAAATAATGAAAAAGCGCTGCTTGCAATTGTTATTTTAACTGTGTGTTCTATTGAGAATCTAGGTGTACTTTGTGTCCTCTGCTAATTACTGAGTACAAGAACTCAACAACAGTGAAGATAGTCATTCGGCTAAAAATGTGTGGGTGCCTTCAAGTAATTAATAGTACTTTTAGCATTAATCATCAATTAAAAATCACACAACACCAGGTTATAGTCCAACAGGTTTAATTGGAAGCACTACGTTTCGGAGCACTGCCCCTTCGCCAGGTGATTGTAAAGGAGCAGCGCTCCAAAAGCTAGTGCTTCCAAATAAACCTGTTGGACCATAACCTGGTGCTGTGTGATTTTTCACTTTGTACATCCCAGTCCAATGCCGGCATCTCCAAATCATCAAGTAATGATTGGTTACAATGCTTGCAGTAAAATAGTAAATTTGATAAAGTGAAGCATTCTGAGTTAGTTCAGTCCATAGCTGGTTTGTAATAAAACAGAATAATGCAAAGTAACAGTATTACTCAGACAACTGTTGGTAGAAGTTTAAGACATTTTAATGTATCACTGCAAGTTGGTGCAAAAAATAACCTTGAATTGAGGGAAAGACGGAGGGAGAAGAATAGTTAAGATTCAGAAGTTAGACTCCGGCTCCTTGAAATAATACGAGAGGCTAACTACTTACACTTTTACTGGGTTACAGTTGAATGTCATTGTATCAACAATAATAAATGATATAAAACTGAAAGCTCAGGATCACAGCTATGTTACAGAAGAGGAGGAGGTCATTGAGCCCAACAGATCGACACCAGCTCATTGAATGAGCTCTTTATCCACTGCCAATCTCCCACTTTTTACAATATATTTGCAGTTATATTTATCAAAATAATCATCCAATGCCTCCTCCTGTTACCGTGGTGTATACACTGAAGCCCAGCTCCTCAATACAAAAGCACCAAGAACTCAGCGTTTCCTGTTCTGGTCTGTTTATTTGCCTTCAGCCATTACTGTGATGCTTTAATCTGAACTACAGTTGCATTTCTATGATATGATGTGAAATTAACATAGCTGTTATTGCCTGAGTAGCTGTAATTGAATAAAGTAGATTTTAGCTGTACATGAATGGTGTCCTGTCAAATCCTTCACTCAGCTGAGCAAAGAATTCCCAGTTCCACACTATGTTCACAAAGGATTGTCTGTGCAGCTGAATCTTATTCCTTGATCCAGTTTATTTAAACATTGGTCATTATCAAAAATCCCCTAAATCCTGAAACCCCAATGCAATCTCATATCCTCCAGTCCATTACTGACCTGATATTCATAAAAGTATAGCAACTTCACAGAAGTTCATTTGGCTCATCATAACCATGTCTCAATTCCCTCCCTAATGGCATTTTGGATCTACCTACAGCCCACGGACTGCAGTGGTTCAAGAAAGCAGCTAACCCCCACCTTCTGAAGAACAACTCGGGCCAGGCAATAAATGTTGACCCGCTAGTGACACTCAGACCATCTGAGTGAACAAAAAAAACTTCCAGCTCTTGGTCCATAGGTCGGTTGCAGGGCCTCAAGTACACTCCTACATACCGATGTATGTGATTAGATCTCTGCTTTTACTAGCCTTTCAGATTGTAAACTTCAGACTTTCAACCACTATCTGGTTAAATAATTTTCTTCAATTCCTCTCTAATCTCTCCACTGTTTTTGTTAAATCTACCTGCTAAGGGAAATGGGTACTTTCTATCGACTTTGCCCGTACTCATCATCCTCTGTCGTTGCAAAGAAACCATCCCAGCTGTCCAGTCTTTCTGTATTATTAGAATTGTTTTCAGGCAATAACCTGTAAATCTCCTCTGCATGCTCTCCTCTGTAATCACAGCTTTCTTGTAATACAGAGAGTAGAACTGGATACGGTACATTAGCTGTTAGTTAACTAGCTACAGCAATAGCATCCACCCAAAACTATGGAAAATTACACATCTGTATCCCATCTACAAAAACTTGGGTATTGCAGACAATTACTTCTCAAACATCAACAAAATGATGTCCTTGAAAGTACTATCAAGTGACACTTATGCATGGAACACAAAAAGGAACAGGCCATTTGGCCCACCATGTCTGTGCTAATTATAACGTCATTCGAAAGTTAGTCCATCTGTCTGCCTATGGTATGTATTCCTCTCATCCCTGGAGCAGGAGAGTCGACGTTTTGGGCATACGCCCAGGGCTTATTCCTGAAATGTCGATTCTCCTGTTCCTCAGTTGCTGCCTGCCTGGCTGTGCTTTTCCAGCACCACACTTCTTGACTCTGATCACCAGCATCTGCAATCCTCACTTTCTCCTTCCTCTATTCCCTGCCTGTTCATGTGTCTGGCTAAATGTCTGTTAAATATTGCTATCATATCTGTGTCTACCAATTCCCTTAGCAATGTGTTCCAGGTACCTACCAACCTCTGTGTAAAAAAACTTGCCTCGCACATCTCTTTTAAACTTATTTGATAATGGGTCCACCGTGATCTCCTTTGCAGTTGGGGGTGAGTGATCCACCTTCCAGAATTCACCTCAGTCACTTCTCACTATTGCCCTCTGCTCATTATAATGCCGAGTCTGGGATCTACCAAGCTTCATTGCAGCCTTGACTCTCACATGGACCAAAGGGCTTAACTCCAAGGGGTGTGGAGAGAGTGACTACACTCCACTGACTGTGGCATTAAGGAACCCCAGCAAAATTGAAGTAACTGGTAACATGGGAGAAAGCCTCTCCATTGGTTGGAATAACACTGAGCACAAAAGATTGTTTCAATTCATAGGATCACAGACAAAATGATGCCACTCAGCCTATTAGGTCCACGTGGTTCTCTGGGCATTCCATGTTATCTCCTCCACTTCCCGTGCCTCTGCCCTTGAATCCCAGGCCTTCAACTGCAAAAAGGATAGAACGCCCTTTGTCCTCATCTTCCACCCCATTACTCTCTGGACACAGCACATTATCCTCTGCCATTTCTGCCACCTACAAACAGACCCCACCATCAGAAATATATTTCCCTTCCCACTCCCATTTGTGATCCGCAGAGACCATTCCCTCCTTGATTCCCTCATTAGGCGCCCCCACCAACCGGCACCTTCCCTTGTTGCTGCAAGGGGTGTAAAACCTATGCTCATACCTCCCACCTCACCTCCGTCCAAGGCCCCAAAGGATCCTTCCATATCCGATAGAGATTTCCCTGTACATCCAAACACCTCATCTACTGCGTCCATAGTTTTCGATGTGGTCTCCTCTACATTGGGGAGACAGGATGCCAACGCACGGAATGTTTCCAAGAATATCTCTGCGACAAAATAACCCCACCCCCTGTGGCTGACCACTTCAACTCCCCCCTCCCACTCCTGGGCCTCCTCCACCACCAAATCCAAGCCATTCGACATCTAAAGGAAGATGGCCTCATCTTCCACCTTGGGACCCTCCACCCACACAGGATCAATGTTGACTTCACCGGTTTCCCTATTTCCCCACCCCCGCCCCCCACCTTATCCCAGATTCAACCTCCCAACTCAGCACCATCCTCTTGACCCATCTTACCCGTCCCCCTTCCTTCCCACCTATCTGCTGCACCCTCCCCTCCGACCTATCACCATCACTTCCCACCTGTATCTACCTATCACCTTTTAAGCACCCCACTCCCACCCTCCTATTTACCCATCAGCTCCCTTCTTTTCCCCCACCCGCGTTCCTAATGAAGCAGCGATTCTCCTGCTCCTTGGATACTGCCTGACCTGCTGTGCTTTTCCAGCACCACACTTTTTGACCTCATTCTAACTTGTCACTAATCTGCTGCTGTTTCCCCAAATCCTGAACATTGTTTCTATTTAAATATCATTCAACAGACTCTTGAATGCCTCAACTAAACCTACCCATGTCACACTTTCAGGCAGTGCATTCCATACTCCAACTAATCACTGTGTGAGAAAAGCGTTTTCTCAAATTACATTTGATCCATTTGCAAATCACTTTGAACCCATGCTCCATGGTTCTTGATCTGTTTAAAAGTGGAAACGGTCTATCCCTGACCACTCTATCCAGACCCTTTGTGATTTTGAAAGCTTCAATCAAAGTTCCTCTCAGCCTTCTCTTCTCCAAGAAAATCAGTCCCAATCAATCCTTGTCTCATCCCTGAAACTACCCTCATAACAGGGGTCACGGAGCTGTATAGTACAGAGACAGACCCTTCAGTCCAACTTGTTCATGCTGACCAGATATCCGAAATAAATCTAGTCCCATTAGCCAGCATTTGATTGATGTCCCTCTAAATCCATGTCTTGACTCTATTTACGTACCCATCCAGATGCCTTTTAAATGTTGTAACTGTACCAGCCTCCAAAACTTCCTCTGGAAGTTTGTTTTACACATGCACCATCTTCTGCATGAAAACATTGCTCCTCAGGTCCCTGTTAAATCTTTCCCCTCTCACCTTAAATTTATGCCCTCTAGTTCTGGACTCCCCATCCTGGGGAAAAGACCTTGTCTATTCACCCTATCCATGTCCCTCATGATTCTATAAGCCTCTGTAAAGTCACCCCTCACCCTCCAACACTCCAGGGAAAACAGCCCCAGCCTCTCCCTATAGCTCAAACCCTCCATCCCTGGCAACATCCTTGTAAACCTTTTCTGAATCCTTACAACATCCCCCCTATATCAGAGAGACCAGAATTGCACACAGCATTCCAACAGTAGCCTTATCAATATCCTGTACAGCCACAATATGACCTCCCAACTCCTATACTCAATGCACTCACCAATAAAGGCAAGCATACCAAATGCCTTCTTCATTATCCTGTTTACCTCGGACTCCACTTTCAAGAAACTATGAATCTGCATTACAAGGTTCATTTGTTCAGCAACATTCCCCAGGACCTTATCATTAAGTATTTAAAACTTGCCCTGAATGGTCTTTTTAAAATACAGCATCTGATATTTATCTAAATTAAATTCCATCTTCCAAATGCTAAGAAGCTTACATGAAGTAAGTCCAGGACTTATAACCAAGGTAATAAAGGAGATCTGATATGAAATTTCAAAGATGATGTTCTGCTTCCCCTTAGAGATGATACAATTCCATCAACCTACCCAAAAAGAACAGGAACAAGAGAACCTTAACAGTGGGGTTGGTTAATATAGAACACAATGACTTTATCCATCATGTACATCAACACTCATGCTATACAGTATTCCCAATTCCTCCGCCTCCGCCGTATCTGCTCCCAGGTGGAACAGTTCCACCACAGAACACACCAGATGGTCTCCTTTTTTAGAGACCGCAATTTCCCTTCCCACATGGTTAAAGATGCCCTCCAACGCATCTCGTCCACATCCCGCACCTCTGCCCTCAAACCCCACCCCTCCAACCGTAACAAGGATAGAACGCTCCTGGTGCTCACCTTCCACCGTACCAACTTTCGCATAAACCAAATCATCCGCCGACATTTCTGCTATCTCCAAAAAGACCCCACCACCAGGGATATATTTCCCTCCCCACCCACCTTTCCGACTTCCACAAAGACCGTTCCCTCCGTGACTACCTGGTCAGGCCCACGCCCCCTACAACCCACCCTCCCATTCTGGCATTTTCCCCTGCCACCGCAGGAACTGTAAAACCTGTGCCCACACCTCCTCCCTCACCTCTATCCAAGGCCCTAAAGGAGCCTTCCACATCCATCAAACTGGTTCCTGCACATCCACCAATATCATTTATTGTATCCGTTGCTCCCGATGCGGTCTCCTCTACATTGGGGAGACTGGACGCCTCCTAGCAGAGCGCTTTAGGGAACATCTCCGGGACACCCGCACCAATCAACCACACCGCCCTGTGGCCCAACATTTTAACTCCCCCTCCCACTCTGCCGAGGACATGGAGGTCCTGGACCTCCTTCACCGCCGCTCCCTCACCACCAGACGCCTGGAGGAAGAACACCTCATCTTCCGCCTTGGAACATTTCAACTCTAGGGCATCAATGTGGACTTCAACAGTTTCCTCATTTCCCCTTCCTCTACCTCATCCCAATTCCAAACTTCCAGCTCAGCACTGTCCCTATGACTTGTCCTACCTGCCTATCTTCTTTTCCACCTATCCATTCCACCCTCCCCCCGCCCCTGACCTATCACCTTCATCCCCTCCCTCACTCACCTATTGTACTCTATGCTACTTTCTCCCCACCCCCACCCTCCTCTGACTTATCTCTCCACCCTTCAGGCTCTCTGCCTGTATTCCTGATGAAGGGCTTTTGCCCGAAATGTTGATTTTCCTGCTCCTTGGATGCTGCCTGAACTGCTGTGCTTTTCCAACACCTCTCTAGTCTGGACTCTGGTTTCCAGCATCTGCAGTCATCATTGATTTTACCTACCTGCTATACAGTTTTGTCATGGACACACTAAAGTAAACGTGACTGGTATGCTTCATCCCGAGACATCTCAATCATGCTCTAATGCAAGGTCCACATGAAATTCCTGCATGTGTTATTCATTCACAAGATCGATCCAGTGGCTAGGCCAGCAATAATTGCCAGTTCCGAGAGCCCCTTGACAAGAAGATGGTGAATGTAGGTAGACCCACAACGGTGTTAGGATGGGAATTCAAATATTTCCACTCAATGACACTAACAGAATGATAATATATTTCTAAGTCAAGATGGTATGTGACTTCAGGGGAACTTAAAGATGATAGTTTTCCCATTTATATGCTGCCCTTGTCCTTCTGGATGATAGTGGTTAGAGCTTTGGTAGGTTCTGTCTACGAAGACTTGGTGTGTTACTGCAGTGCATCTTGTAGATAGTATACTCTCTCCACCTTGGCAGCAGTGTATGTGTTGAAGGTGTCAGATGGGATTCCAAACAAGCTTTTCCTGGATGGTGTCAAACTTGGAGCCATAGAGGTAATACAGCATGGAAATAGGCCCTTCTGCCTGAACTGGTCCATGCTGTCCATGGTGCCCACTCAGCTAGCTTCAATTGCCTGCATTTAGTCTATATCCCTCTAAACCCTTCCCATCCATGTACCTATCTAAATGCTTTTTTAAATGTTGCTATTGTACCTGCCTCAACCACTTTCTTTGGCTGCCCATTCTATATGCTTCTTGAATACTGTTGAAGCTGCAACCATCCAGGTATATGAGAGTATTCCTCACTGTGCCATGTAGATGGTGAATAAGCCCTGGGGAGTCATAAGTTACACACTGCAAGATTCCCAATTTCCCCGATCCACTCTTGTAATTGCAGTATGTATAATCAGTGACAATTCCCACAGGAATGTGATGGCTCGAGCTTCAGCAGTGGTAATACCATCGCACAGGAAGGAGCAATGGTTAGATTTTCTCTTACACAGAAACATAGAAGATAGTAGAAGGAGGAGGCCGTTCGGCCCTTCAAGCCTACTCTGCCATTCATCACTATCATGGCTAATCATGCATCCAACAGCCTAACCCTTTTATCTCCCCATAACCTTGGGTTCCATTCCCCCCAGGTGTGAAATGTAGTCGCCTCTTGAATACATTCAATGTTTTGGCATCAACTACTTCCTGTGGTAATGAATCCCACAGGCTCACCCACTCTTTTGGTGAAAAAATGTCTCCTCATTTCTGTCCTAAATGATCCACCCCGAATCCTCAGACTGTGACCCCCTGGTTCTGGATGCACCCACCATTGGGGACATCCTCCCTGCATCTACCCTGTCTAGTCCTGTTAGAAGTGTATAAGTCGCTACGAGATTCCTCCTCACTCATCTGAATTCCAGCAAATAAATCCTAACTGAGTCAATCTCTCCTCATACATCTGTCCCTCCATCCCTGGAATCTGCCTGATGAGCCGTCACTGCACTCCCTCGAGAGCAAGAGCATCCTTCTTCAGAAAAGGAGGCTACAACTGCACACAATATTCTCGGTGTGGCCTCACCAAGGCCCTGTATAACTGTAACAACACATCCCTGCTCCTGGACTCGAAACCTCTCACAATGAAGGCCCACATCCCATTTGCCTTCTTTCCCGCCTGCTACAGCTGCATGTTTACCTTCAGCAACTGGTGCACAAGGACACCCAGGTCCCACTGCACACTCTCCTCTCCCAGTTTACAGTCATTCAGGTCATCATCTGTCTTCTTGTTTTTACTGCCAAAGTGTATAACCTCACATTAACTGCATCTGCCACTGATTTGCTCACACACCCAACCTATCCAGATCACACTGAAGCATCTCTGAACATCATCACAGTTCACTCGCCCACCCAATTTTTAATCATCTGTAAACATTGAGATCCTACATTTAGTTTCCTCGTCCAAATCATTAACAGAAATTGTGAATAGCTGGGGTCCTCGCACCAATCTCAGAGGCACCCCACTAGTTATTGACTGTCAATTTGAAAAAGGCCCATTAATTCCTACTCTACGTTTCCTCTCTGCCAAACAGTTTTCTATCCATCTCAATACACTTGCCCCAATCCCATGTGCTTCAATCTTGCACAATAATTTCTTATGCAGGACTTTGTCAAACGCTTTCTAAAAGTTCAAGTATACCACATCGACTAGCTCCCCCTTGTCAACTCTAATAGTTACATAGAGTCATAGAGATGTACAGCACAGAAACAGACCCTTTGGTCCAACTTGTCCATGCCAACCCAATCAAGTCCCGCCTGCCAGCACCCGGCCCATATCCCTTCAAACCCTTCCTATTCGTATGCCCATCCAGATATTTTTTAAATGTTGGAATTGTACTAGCCTTCACCACCCTCTGCGTGAAAGAGTTACCCCTTAGGTCTCTTTTATATCTTTCATTGTCCCCTGTTGTACATTCTCCCGTTTGTCTGTAGGGGACATATATTTGTCTTCACTCATTTCTTTCTCTTCACATACCTTTGGAAACTCTTAATGTCAATCTTTATGTTCTCTGCAAGCTTACTTTCGTACTGTATTTTCCCACTTCTTAATCAATCCCATCATCCTCCTTTGCTGAACTTTAAACTGCTCCCAACCCTCACACCTACTGTTTTCTTGGCCTGTCCGTATGCTTCTTCCTTGACTGGATACTAAATCTAATTTCCTTTGTAATCTATGGATTGGCCCTCTTACCATTTTGCTTTTGTGCCAGACAGGAATAAACAGTTGTTGCAGATCCCCCATGCATGCCTTCAATGTGTGCCATTGCCTATCCATGGTTATCCCTTTAACCAACTGTTCCCAATCATTCAAGGCCAACTCACGTCTCATATTTTCACTGTTTCCTTTATCGAGATTCTGTACCCTAGTCTCCAAATCAACTGTCTCATTCTCCATCTTGATAAAAAATCTCTCATGTTATAGTCTTGTTGGAAATGGTCATTGCCTGCACAAGTGTCGCTTGCAAGGTATCAGCCCAAGTCTGGCTATTGTCCAGGTTTTGCTAGATTTGAACATGGACAGTGTTTCAGCAGTTGTGAATGGTCCTGAACGTGGTACAATCATCAGCGAACATTCTCTCTTCTGACCTTATGATGGTGGGAAGGTCATTGAAGCAGCTGAAGATAGTTGAGCTTCAAATAATACCCTGAGATGTCATTCTGTGTATTGTTGAACATTTTTTTTAGGAAGTCCAAATATTTTACATCTTCTGGTCTCCTTTATGTATCCTGTTGGTTATGTCTTCAAAGAATTCTAATAGGGGAATTTGATGAAACATTTTTCCCCCAGAGGGTGGTGATGATCTGGAATTCATGGCCTGGAAGAGTAGTTGAGGCAGGTAACCTCACAATCTTTAAGAAGTACCTAGATGAATGCTTGAAGTAGCGTAACATTCAAGGCTAGGGGCTGGTGCTGGTGCTGGAAACAGGGACTGGCATAGATTTGGCCGTGCAGACTTGACCAAGGAGCCTCTTCTGTACCGTATGATTCTATGATTCAAAGTCACTCAGTTCCAGGGCAGTTAGGGATGGGCAATAAATACTGGCTTAAATTAGGAATCCGACATCCCATGGATGAATTTGAAAAAGTGAACTTTTCCATCTAGTTGGTTCTCTCACTGCTAGTTTGACAAAGATCTATCATTCAGGACTTGGCCAGCACAGTCAATATTACTTTTAGCGATGAACTTAAAGCCCTAAATCTGCACTGTATTTAGTGCCATTTCCAACGTCAGCATCTTGCAAATAACATAGAGGGTAATGGAAATGGCACTAGGTGATAATTAGGCAGAAACTCTCTGACTCGTATTTAGCATGAAACCAAGAGACTTCATTGGATAATGCAGGCAATGTTGGGGACTCCCAAGGCCACTTCCTCTTGACTGTATAAAATGGAGCCATTACGTCTGGTATATCTGCCTGCCAGTGATAGGAAATTAATGCAACTCCTACTAAAGGAGAGAATAGTAGAACACCTAGAAATAAGAAATATAATAATGAATAGGCATTACGGTAACAGAAAAAGCAGACAATGGTAATGCAGTCAATGTGATTTATTTGAATTGACAAACAACTTCAAATAAAGAACCCCACAATGCATTGATTAATAAAGTCAATAAAGATGGAGTCACAGGACAAGTGGCAGAATGGATCGCGAATTGCCTTCAATATAGAAAGTAGTGAATGGGAAGCAATAATACTTATTAAAGTGGTAGGAGGAGAAGCGATGGTCTTCCAGGAGAATCAGTTCTGGACCACTGATGTTCACAATTTATATTAACAGCTTGGACTTTGGAATTAAACACACAATTTCAAAATCTGAAGATGATAAATTGTGCATGAGAGGGGTCTAGGATACTGTGAAGGTCTGCAACGGATTACAGAACTTTAACACATTTGCAGAATGGACAAATGATTGCTAAATTGAGTTCAATACAGATTGATGTGTCATATTACATGTGAGTAGGAAGAATGGAAAGTTCACTCGCTTTAAAATGCAAGTGTATGTCAGGCTGAGAAATAAAAAGATTTATGACTCAATGACTAATTGTATTTGACTATAGTTTTCAGAAACAGTTGCTTCAAGCCCTACAATGAGAGGGTGTGTCCGAGATGGACATAAATAAACCCTCCCACTGGTGCAGTACACAGTACAAAGTTAACATTTTAAAACAAGCTGGAAAATCTGCACGATTGGTAATGCTTATGGCAGGATTGGTTACAGTTATTAAAAGCTGATAACTTATATACGCGCTTTGTCAGCTGAACAGTCTGAATACAAGATTGCCCAGAGTTATGCATATCTAGAAGAGCAAATGTTTTCTTTAATAAACACCGAAATATCTACCACCGAATATGAAAATCAAACATTTTACAATTCAACTACAGAGCACTTTCAACAGATCGTTCCCGTTTGCTTTCTAATTAACTCTCAAGATGTGTGTGCCACTACTGACAAGGCTGGTATTCCTCCTCCATTCCACAGTTGCCAAGATGGAAGTGACCAGAATTTGATCTGTTGATAAATGGTTTGGGCCTTAGATACTTGCAGAGGCAGTTAAGAATAATATTGTTGTGGATTTGCAGTGAATATATCAGCTAGAGAAAGGAAGGAGAACAAAAGTGTCCTTTCCAAAAGACATTCAGAAAATAATTTCTTTCAAGTAACAATTCATGGTCACATAGTGAGACTAGCTTTTAATTAATATTCTAAACTGCTGTGGTGCAACTTAAAATTATCTGTTCTCTTTCCAGTGTGAGATTACTAACCTGGTGACATAGCCAATTTAGCTATTTTGTAACAAGATCAGTGATCATTCACAATGAGTTTCTGCCTCAAGTGGGGGAAAACGACAGAAATTATTTCTTTGCGGTAGTTTAAAAACTCCATGCCTATGGGAATCAAACCACAGAATCCCTGCAGTGTTGAAGCAGGCCTTTTGGCCAATCGAGGCCACACAGATCTTCCAAACAGCATCTCAACCAGACCCACACCACCCTACCTTACATCTTTCCCATGGCGGATCCACCCAGCCTGTACATCCCTGGATAGTATAGGGCAATTTAGCATGGCCAATCCAAATAACCTGCACATTTTTGGACAGGCAGATATGAGAGGCATATCACATGACACTGTGATGGTTAGTCCCTGTTAAATTGCCTAGGTTCTGAAAGCCAGTGCTTTCCAGGCATTGTCCCCAGCTCGTGGTCTTTCGCACGATCCCATCCATCTGCAATTACACCAGGACATAACGAATAATCTCACTCAGGTCATATCCTGTCACTGCAAAGGCGTTTCCTTCAGGGTCACAGAACTTGGCTCCACATATCTGCACATCAGTTACGCATTCCATGTGCTCATGTTCCACCTGACAAGGAAAAGTATCCTGTTATATTCTTGGCTCACAAGCTGGAGAGAACATTTCTTGATCAGCAACCTAAATTTGCCTTCATACTCGATGAATCTCATAGCTTGCTGCCTGCTAAGTCCTTGTTACATCTAGTCTGCATGCAGTTGGCCCATCTGTTACAGGTGGCCCTCAGTCACAGACCAGGCCTCAGTGTTACAGATGGCCCTCAGTCACAGACCAGGCCTCAGTGTTACAGATGGTCCTCAGTCACAGACCAGGCCTCAGTGTTACAGATGGCCCTCAGTCACAGACCAGGCCTCAGTGTTACAGATGGCCCTCAGTCACAGACCAGGCCTCAGTGTTACAGATGGCCCTCAGTCACAGACCAGGCCTCAGTGTTACAGATGGTCCTCAGTCACAGACCAGGCCTCAGTGTTACAGATGGCCCTCAGTCACAGACCAGGCCTCAGTGTTACAGATGGTCCTCAGTCACAGACCAGGCCTCAGTGTTACAGATGGCCCTCAGTCACAGACCAGGCCTCAGTGTTACAGATGGCCCTCAGTCACAGACCAGGCCTCAGTGTTACAGATGGTCCTCAGTCACAGACCAGGCCTCAGTGTTACAGATGGCCCTCAGTCACAGACCAGGCCTCAGTGATACAGATGGCCCTCAGTCACGGATTAGGCCTCAGTGTTACAGAAATAGAATGCTGAGTGTCCATCAGGAAGGATAAACAATTGAGAGGGCAAAGGGATGGGTGAAAGTCTGTCTGTTTCAATGCAAGAAGTATCAGGAATAAGTATGATGAACTTAGAGCATGCATCAGTACTTGGAACTATGATGTTGTGGTCATAATGGAGACATGGATTTCACAGGGGCAGGAATGGTTGCTGGATGTTCCAAGGCTTATATATTTTAAAACGAACAGGGAGGAGTGTAAGAGAGGAGGGGGACTGGCATTGTTAATTAGAGTCCATCACAGCTGCAGAAAAGCAGGTTGTTGAGGTGGGTTTGTCTACTGAGTCAGTATGGGTGGAAGTCAGTAACAGGAAAGGAGCAGTCACTTTATTGGGTGCTTTCTATAGAACCCCCTCGATAACAGCAGAGAGGGGGAAGAACAGCTTGGACAGCAGATCTTGGAAAGGTGCAGATTTAACACTGTTGTCCTTATTGGTGACTGCACCTTCCAATTCCAAACTATTGTTTGGAAGCACCTTAATGCAGATGCTCTGGATGGAGTCGATTTTGTCAGGTGTGTCCAGGAAGGAATCCTGACTCAATATCTAGATAGGCCGCCTAAGGGAGAGGCCATATTGGATTTGGTGCTAGGCAACAAGCCGAGCCAGGCCAGGTGTCAGATCTCTCGGTTGGTAAGCATTTCAGTGACAGTGACCACAACTGCCTCACCTTTACCATAGCCATGGAGAGGGATAGGAACAGACAACATGGGAAGGGGGAGGGGAATTTATACTGCTATTAGACAGGACCTGTGGAGTATAAATTGGGACCAATTGTTCTCAGGAAAGGCAGAACAGAAATGTGGAGGCTGTTTAAGGAGCACTTTTTGAGAATGTTGTATTTGTTTTCCCACTGAGACATGGAATGAATGTTAAGGAGAAGGAGCTTCTTATCAAGAGGAAGAAGTAAATTGATATTAAGAAAGTGGATGTGCTGGAATGTCTATGAAGCATCAAGATAACTCAGTCCCGCAGGGCCAGACCAGATATATTTATGGAGTTCAATGTAGCTAAGTGTGAAGTCATTCACTTTGGTAGGAGTAACAAGAAGATGGATTACTGGGCTAATGGTAGGCTACTTGGTAGTTTGGATGAGCAGAGGGATCTTGGTGTCCATGTACACAGATCTCTGAAAGTTGCCACCCAGGTAAATAGTGCTATGAAGAAGGCATATGGTGTACTGGCCTTTATTGGTAGAGGAATTGAGTTCCGGAGTCCTGAGGTCATGTTGCAGTTGTATAAGACTCTGGTGCGGCCTCATCTGGAGTATTGTGTGCAGTTTTGGTCGCCATACTATAGGAAGGATGTGGAGGCATTGGAACGGATGCAGAGGAGGTTTACCAGGATGTTGCCTGGCATGGTAGGAAGATAGTATGAGGAAAGGCTGAGGCACTTGGGGCTGTTCTCATTGGAGAAAAGAAGGTTTAGGGGAGATTTGATAGAGGTGTACAAGATGATTAGGGGTTTAGATAGGGTTGACAGTGAGAACCTTTTTCCACTAATGGAGTCAGCTGTTACTAGGGGACACAGCTTTAAATTAAGGGGTGGTAGATGTAGGACAGATGTTAGGGGTAGGTTCTTTACTCAGCGGGTTGTGAGTTCATGGAATGCCCTGCCAGTAGCAGTGGTGGACTCTCCCTCTTTATGGTCATTTAAGCGGGCATTGGATAAGCATATGGAGGTTATTGGGCTAGTGTAGGTTAGGTAGGCTTCGGTCAGCGCAACATCGAGGGCCGAAGGGCCTGTACTGCGCTGTATTTCTCTATGTTCTATGTTACTAATGGTAAAGTCTTGGGGAGTGTTGCTGAACAAAGACACCTTGGAGTTCAGGTTCACATCTCCCTGAAAGTGGAGTCGCAGGTAGATGGGATAGTGAAGAAGGTATTTGGTATGCTTTCCTTTATTGGTAGAGTGTTGAGTACAGGAGTTGGGAGGTCATGTTGCGGCTGTACAGGATGTTGGTTAGGCCACTGTTGGAATATTGCATGCAATTCTGGTCTCCTTCCTATCGGAAAGATGTTGTGAAACTTGAAAGGGTTCAGAAAAAGAGTTACAAGGATGTTGCCAGGGTTGGAGGATTTGAGCTATAGGGAGAGGCTTAACAGGTTGGAGCTGTTTTCCCTGGAGCATCGGAGGCTGAGGGGTGACCGTATAGAGGTTTACAAAATTATGAGGGGCATGGATAGGGTAAATAGGCAAAGTCTTTTCCTTGGGGTCAGGGAGTCCAGAACTAGAGGGTATAGGTTTTGGGTGAGTGGAGAAAGATATAAAAGAGACCTAAGGGGTAACTTTTTCACACAGAGGGTGGTACAGGTATGGAATGAGCTGCCAGAGGAAGTGGTGGAGGATGATACAATTGCAAGATTTAAGAAGCATTTGGATGGGAATATGAATGGGAAGGATTTGGGCTGAGTGCTGGCAGGTGGGACTAGATAGTCAGCATGGCTTTTTGAGGGGCAGGTCTTGCCTCACAAGCCTTATTGAGTTCTGTGAAGACGTGATGAGACAAGTTGATGAAGGTTGAGCAGTGGATTTCAGCAAGGCTTTTGGTAAAGTTCCCTACGGTAGGCTCATTCAGAAAATTGGGAGGTATGGGATACAGGGAAATTTGGCTGTCTGGATATAAAATTGGCTGGCTGAAAGAAGACAGCCAGTGGTAGTGGATGGAAAGTATTCTGCCTGGAGGTCAGTGACCAGTGGGTGCCCCGCAAGGATCTGTTTTCTGCTGTTTGTAGTTTTTATGAATGACTTGGATGAAGAAGTGGAGGGATGGGTTTGTAAATTTGCCAGTGACACAAAGGTCAGTGTCAACAGCTGTTGCAGGCTGCAACAACACTGACAGGATGCAGAACTGGGCTGAGAAGTGGCAGATGGAGGTCTTCGTAGATATATGCAAAGTGATTCATTTTGGAAGGTTGAATTTGAATGCTGAATACAGGGTTAAAAACAAGATTCTTGGCATTGTGGAGGAACAGCAGGATCTTGGGGTCTACATACGTAGATCCCTCAAAGTCGCTATCCAAGCTGATAGGGTTGTTAAGAAGGCATATGGTGTTTTAGCTTTCATTAACAGGGAGATTGAGTTTAAGAGATGCGAGGTTCTGCTGCAGCTTTATAAAACCCTGGTTAGACCACACTTGGAATAGTCCAGTTCTGGTCGCCTCATTATAGGAAGGATGTAAATGCTTTAGAAAGGGCGCAGAGGAGATTTACCAGGATGCTGCCTGGTTTGGAGGGCTTATCTTATGAAGAGAGGCTGAGGGAGCTAGGGCTTTTCACATTGGACAGGAGGAGGAATAGAGGTGTACAAGGTAATGAGAGGCATAGATAGAGTAGATAGCTAGAGACACTTCCCCAGGGCAGAAATGGCTGTAACGAGGGGTCATAATTTTAAGGTGATCGGAGGAAGGGGAGATGTCAGAGGTAGGTTCTTTACGTAGAGCATGGTGGGTGTGTGAAATGCACTGCCAGCGCTGGTAGTAGAGTCAGAGACATTAGGGACATTCAAGTAAGGAGATCAGGCCCCAGTGTTACAGACCAGGCCTCAGTATTACAGCTAGCCCTCAGTCACAAACCAAACATCCATCTCCTCTCGTAGTAAAAAATGAGGTCTGCAGATGCTGGAGATCACAGCTGAAAATGTGTTGCTGGTTAAAGCACAGCAGGTTAGGCAGCATCTCAGGAATAGGGAATTCGACGTTTCGAGCATAAGCCCTTCATCAGGAATCTCTCTCCTCTCACCAAACACAACACAGAGAACTTTCGTTCTCACTCTTTCTGTGTAACTAATCTTCAGCTCATCCACAGCCCAGACCTCAATCACAGCCCAACAGGTTTTTTTTAAAGTTACACAACAAATCAATCAGAACACAGTTCTCTCACTGTTTGCTTAGACCTCAATCAGAAACCAGCTTCCATATACAGCTGGGCCTCACCCTTGAAGGAGGTCTGGCAGCCTCTTGTGGAAACAGAAGCAATTGAGTTTCAAGCCCAATGGCACTTCTCTGGAGTTGTTAAGTTCCAAAGAAAAACAGTTGGATATGAAATGTAACTCTGTTTCTCATTCCACAGATTCTGCCAGAACTGCTGAATTGCCCCATTTCCTCTCTCTGTACAGCTCAAGCTGCTCTCAGTACATATAAACCTCACATCAATCAATTACACTCCTGATGTGTCCTATACAGCAAATTCTTCTTATGTCAATCAAAATTTGCACATTCAATGAACGTGGATGGAGAGAGTGTAGGTGAAAAGGAACAACAGTATTTTTATTGTGAACTCTGGGTGTCACTGGCTGGAATTGCATTCATTGCTCGTTCATTGGCCTTGCGAAGGTGGTGGTGAACTGCCTTCTTGAACTACTGCAGTCCATGTGCTGTAGGTATGGAGTTAAAGAGAGAGTTTCAGGATTTTGACCCAGTGACACTGAACAAATGGCGATATGCTTCCAAGTCAGGATGGTGAGTGGCTAAGGGATGAACTTATGGTGGCGTTCTCATGTATCTGCTATCCCTGCCTTCCTCAATGTAACTGCCCCGTGATGTTGGAAGCTGCTGTCTAAGGAGCCTTGGTGAATTTTTGCACCACATCTGCTGCTATTGCATGTTGGCCATGGAGGAACTGAATATTTGTGGATGTGCTGCCAATAGATCAGGCTTTGTCTTCAATAGTGTCAGGATTTTCCAGTTTTGTTGCAAATGCACACATTCAGGCAAACAAGCAGTGTTCCATCATGCACCTGACTTGTGTCTTATAAATGGAAATAGGTCTCAGGATGCTGGAGGTAACTGCTTCACTGAAGAAGGGTTCTGAAGGAGGGTCACTGGACTCAAAATGTTAACTCTGCTTGCTCTCCACAGCTACTTCCATACCTGTTGAGATTTTCAACCAATTTCTGTTTTTATTTGCCATTTTTGATTTATTCACTGTAGGATTCACAGAATCAAATAACACAGAAGAGGCCCTTTGGCCCCTCAACTCTCTACCACCGAAATTAATCGACCACCTACACTAGTCCCAGTTTTCTGCACTAAGCCCATGATTCCTCGCTTCTGATTTACTGTGATCCACAGCGTTTATATGGTGAGTCCAGTTCAGTTTCTGGTTAATGGCAACCCCCTGGGATGTTGAGAGTGGGAGATTCAGTGATGGCAATGCCACCAAATATCAAGGGGCATTAGTTACATTTTCGTTTGTTAGAGATGGTCATTTCCTGGTACTTGTTTGGTGAATATTACTTTCCACTAGTCAGCCTAAGCTTGGATGTTGTTCAGGTCTTACTGTATTTGGACTGCTTTTGTATCTGAGGAATTATAAATAACGCTGAACATTGTTCACTGATTCTTGCACAACCTTCTTGTGACCTTATGATGGAGGGAAGGTCATTGATGAAGCGGCTGAGGATGGTTGAGTCTATAATATGACCCAAGGACCTCCCACAAAGATGGAAATTAGCTGGATGATCTCCAAAAATCACAATCATCTTCCTTTGTGCTTTATTAGATTAGATTCCCTATAGTGTGGAAACAGGCCCTTCAGCCCAACAAGTCCACACCGACCCTCTGAAGGGCAACCCATCCAGACCCATTCCCTACATTTACCCCTGACTAATGCTAACTAACTGACTAACGCTGGGCAATTTAGCATGGCCAATTCACCTAACCTGCACATCTTTGGAATGTGGGAGGACACCGGAGCACATCCACGCAGACATGGGGAGGATGTACGAACTCCACATAGACTGCTGCCCAAAGCGGGAATTGAACCCGGATCCCTGATGCTGTGAGGCAGCAGTGTTAACCACTGAGCCACCATGCCACCCCTTGGGTATGACTCCAATTAGCAGACAGAGTTCCCTTGATTCCATTCAAAACTCATTTGGTCAGGACTACTTTAATGCCACAATTGGTAAAATAAAATCTTGATCTCAAGGCTAGCCTTTGTAGTATTCAGTGCTTTCAATTGTTTCATGGATATCACATGGAGTGAATCAAATTGGCTGAAAACTAGTATATATGCTGCTGGAGACCACTGGTGAAGGCAGAGATGGATCATCCACCCAGCATGTTTGGCTGATGTTCTTGCACATGCTTTAAATTGATCTTTTGCACTGAATGCATTGTGCACTTTACCATTGCGAATGAGGATGTTATGGAGCTTCCTCCAGTGAGTAGTTTATGACTGGATGTGGCAGGAACTCAGATCCCATGGTTATGAGAGTGCTTAGCTCTATTGCTTTCTGTTTTTGTTGTTTAGCACACATGTAGTCCTTTGATGTAGCGTCCGACTGACCTCATCATTAGGTAGATCAGATGCTCCTCTGACATGCTGTCTTCCACTCTTCCTCAAACCAGAACTGAATATCTGTCTTTGCAGATTAGATTACTATTGCAGAGTACTATTTAACAGATGCTCATGGTCCACAATAACTCCTTAATGGAAAGGATACGGTCAGGTATATTTTTCCCTCACCACCTGCTGCAGACCCAGTCTAGCAGCAATGTCCTTTAGGACTCAACCAGTTTGGTCAGAGATGATGTTGCCACACAATACTTGATGAAGGACAGTGAAATCTCCCACCCAGTGTATATTCTGCACCCTTGTCAGCACTTCCTCCAACTGAAATTCAAAATGAAGGAACAGAGTCATATGCTGAGGGTTTTTGGGAGGGGGAAGTGAGCAGCAGGTTTCTTTGTCCATGTTTGACCTAATGAAATGAGATGATTCTCATGGCAACTCCCTCATGACTGTAAGTTATTATGCTGCTATTTCTGCTGGTACTGTCTTGTTGGTGGAACAGAACATACTAGGCATAAGTCAGGAATACTCCCCATTTGCCTGGATGGGTTCTGCTCCAAAGACTCCAGCTCAAGAACCTTCACACCATTCAGGACAAAGCAGCCCGCTTGACTGGCACCAAATCCACAAACATCCACTCCCTCCATCACTGATGCTCAGTAGCAGCAGTGTGGACTATCTACAAGATGTACTGCGGAAATTTGCCAAAGACTCTTGACGGCACCTTCCAAACCTAAAACCAACTTCCACTCAGGAGGACAAAGCCAGCAGATATATTAGAATGTCACCCAAGATCCCCTCCAAGCCCCTCCTGACTGACTTGGAAATATATCATAGTTCTTTCAGTGTCGCTGGGGTCAAAATCCTGGATTTCCCTCCCTAAGGGCAATGTGGATCTACCTACAGCACATGGACTAAAGCAGTTCAAGATGGCAGTTCACTCCCACCTTCTCAAGGGCAACTAAGGAAAGCTACAACTCACAAGTGAACAAAAAACAGTGCCAGGGAGGTGGTGGCGATGCTTTG
The DNA here is from genome assembly GCF_020745735.1 of Hemiscyllium ocellatum. Classification (NCBI taxonomy): domain Eukaryota; kingdom Metazoa; phylum Chordata; class Chondrichthyes; order Orectolobiformes; family Hemiscylliidae; genus Hemiscyllium; species Hemiscyllium ocellatum. Next base: position 8,560,502 of record NC_083401.1, on the reverse strand, counting down.
AACATGGATTGCGAGATATAATTCCACGGTTATGACTATGTCAGGCTGCATCTGTGAGACAGCTTTCTCAGTATTTGTGCCTGCACCCAGATGCCAGCAAGGAAGATTTTGCATGGTTGTCAGGGCTGTTTGTTATTGTCGTTTCTGGTGCCAGGTCATCGCCCATTCTTAATTTTTGGGCTTCTTAACATGGTGCAGATAGTACACACTGCTGCTAGTGGGCATCCTTGGAGGAGCAGGCAGCAGGCCCAGGAGGAGACAATCCTGCACTTACCTTGGAGCAGCTGAGTGCCGATACGGAGAAGACTTGGGCTTGGAGGGAAGCAGGAATGGCCGTTGGACTGGGGTCTGATGTGAGTGGTCAGACCACATGCAGAAGCCCTGTGCTAAGCTGTTAAACTGTAATGTCTATTTCAAATTTCCAATCTTACTGTAATGCCAACCCTTTAATGATGTCCTATTTTCAATTTCTTTGTCAACTCTAAGTAATGTAACTACTTTTAACCCTCTGTTGAATCCAAGAATTGTACTTAGTTACTTGTACCTAAGATGTCATCATAAGGCGGCAGACATTGGAAGAGCTTTTCCCTGTACTCCTGCAATGGAGTACATGTGACAATATAATGATATTGACATTGACAATAAAACAATACTGAGGACGGACTCAGTCTTAGTGGATGAGGAGACAATTAATTGGGCTGCTTTTTCCAAGATGGCGTCAAGTTTCTGGAGTGTTGTTGGTGCGGAGAGATTACCCCACCAACTCCCACTGATTCCAGTTTTGCACAGGCTGCTGGATGCCACACCCAGTCAAATGCAGCCTTGATGTTAAGCAGTTTTATCCATGTTTGAACCAAGGCTCGAATGAGGTCAGGAGTTGCTGTAGTGTTACGTGAATCCAGGTTGCCCACGATTACCTCAATTTCTAGATTACAATGACCAGCAAAAATACCACCGTGGCTTTTTGGCAAGTGCACGAGGCTGTTACCAGTTGTCACAGGGAAAAACCATGCGTTGAAAGGACAGAACTGCTAGATTGATGGTACACCCACAACTTCTTTCTCTGAGTGAGGTGGGAACCACACTTCCTCCTCCTCTTTCCACCTACTTCGCTCCAGCACTAACCACATTCTCAATATTACTTTCTCATAAAGCTGATTGGTGCTGAAAATGTCTTGGTAGTGAGGAGGCTCAAGGAACAGATCAACAGACTTAATCAATGAGCTGGGGAGGGAAGGGGAGAGTGGACAAATATTGGCAAGAGCCTGAGGCTACTACCAGTGGTCCTGTCACAAGAAGATAAAGGAACTCAAATACAGTCCGGGGTGCTTTACATGTTATATCAGTTGGAGAAAACAGCGATTTTCCCTGAAAACTAATCGAGTTGGATAAAACTGGTTGGACCGTTTGCAATACAGTGTTTGTGAGCTGGCGAGGAGCTTCTGCATGTACACTAATTTTAAACCTGGATAAATCTATTGTTTGATTTTGTTTAATAGTAAACTTGGGAACATTAAGCCCTACTTACCTCAATGGTGTTGGACTCAGAGTTCCGATAAATCCTCCAAATCCTGAGAAAAGAATCCTCAGCTCCAGACAGCAGCTGTTTGGAAATTGAGATGTTACCACATGGTAAAGGGATCTCACAAATTATTATATCAATAAAGATGCAGTAGCAGACATTTAAGATGATATTTCAGAATAGTGTGATGAAAAGGATCAGATTTTTTTTAAGAACTTAGGTTTAAAACAGGGCAGATACTTAAGAATATCTGGTAGGCACAGACGAATTGGACAGAGAGGTCTAATTCCATGCTAAATGACACTACGACTCCAATTGAATACAAAAGGCTAGGGTTCAGTTAAAGAGGGGACTGGTGAAACTGTATCTGGAATTCCATAGACAGTACCAGCCTCCTTATTGAAGAAAGCATGCAACTGCACTGGAAGCAGTTTGGAGAAGATTTACTAGACCAACTCCTGGAATGGGTAAGTTGCCTTATGAGGAAAGGTTGTTCGAGGTAGGCTCATATCCACTGGAGTTGAGAAAAATAAGATGGACCTTGATTGAAAAATGTAAGATTCTGAGGAGACTTGAAAGGGTGGATGTGGAAAGGAGATGTCTTCATATAGGGAAATCTAGAAATAGGGAATTACTATTTAAATGTAAATAGTCATTCATTTAAAGCAGAGATAAGCAGAACTGTTGATAGAGGGTTGAGCATCTTTGGAACTTCTTTCACAAAGGATGATACAAACAGACTCTGCATCACTAAGGCAGAGGTAGATAAATTCTTGATAGGCAACAGAGTAATAGGTTATCAAGAGTGGTGCAATAATTTGCATTAATCCAATTGAACCGCACAGCAGGATCAAAAGGTTGAGTGGTCAACTCCTAATTAGTATGTCTGCAAGTTCATATTTTGTGATGCAAACAATCTAACTCCTTCAGGGAGCGACAGAGCAGGGAGAGAAAGCACACAGCCTGTCACTGTCATGCAGGACAGCACAGCTCCAAAGAAGCTTGTGGGTACCTTGCCACTTTCAGATGCGAGGTCGAGAGCGCAGATCCAGCGTGCGTGAGCATTCACCTCCACATGCACTGTACCAGTTGCTGCATCATAAACCAGGATCTGGCCACTCCCATATCCTGCTGCAATGATCCCACTCCACATCTTCACAGATGAGCAAGTGCCTCTGGAAACAGGCAATAACCGGCTAGTTAGCATCGATGGTTCAGTAGTGAGTCTCAATCGACTGCAATGTGATTAATTCTTAACTACCTTCCTGGCAATTAAGGCTGAGCAATGAATGCTGGTTGAGCCAGTACCCACACCTCATGAGTGATTTAAAAAAAGCTTTTTCAAAATAGAAACATACAACTTTTAAACAGGTCATTCAGCCCCTTGAGTTGCTCTACCACTCAATAAGCTGATGTTAGTGTGATCTTAAATCCCCTTTCCTATCTAAGCCTGATACCCATTGACTTTCTCGTTCATCAAAGAAAAGTGCAGTGTGGGGGAATAAAGGTACATGCAGGCCAGGACTTTGGGATTTTAACTCCGGGTAGCTGGTCCAGTATTTGAAATACTGAGCACTCCTAAAGTTAGAAATTAGAAATCCTACAGTGTGGAAAACAGGCCATTCGACCCAACAAGTCTGTACTGATTCTCCGAAGAGCATCCCACCCACACTCACACCACTATCTTATCCCTGTAACCCTGCATTTCCCATGGTTAGCCCCACCTAACTTTCACAGCCCAGTGATGATATGGGCAACTTAGCATGGTCAATCCAGCTAACCTGCACATCTTTGGACTGTGGGAGGAAACTGCAGCATCTGGAGAAAACCCATGCAGACATGGGTCGAATATCCAAACTCCACATTGACAGTCACCCCAGGCTGGAATTGAACCCAGGTCCCTGGTGTTGTGAGGCTGCAGTGCTAACCACCGAGCCACTGTGATGCATCAAATGTGTCAACTCTGGAAAGGTCAGATCCAGGGGCCCAGTGCGAACTCAGAGCTGTAGTGGAGCTGCATTCTGCATCAACGAGGCGGTTGTAGCACCAACTCATGGCTGTTGCAGCAGAGGTGACTTTGGGCTCCCGGCACTGTTTGCATCCAAAGCAAATTCATGGAAGGAGAGGCAGTTTTGGTGTTCAGTAGAACACCCACCAGCATCAGCAGCTGCTGCATTGGCAAGGTATGCATGAAGTGGATTGGTGATGGCGGAGTCGGGTTTGGGCTGGTGCAGTACCCAACAGCAATGGTGGCATCTGCATTAGTGAGGTCCAGCAAGGATGCATAGTGGTAAGTAAACTGATGGACAAGCAGAAGGCTGGAAGACCACAGGAAGCCAGGCAACATCAGGATGTGGAGAAGTCAATGTTTTGGGTATAACACTTCTTCAGGACTGGGGGTGGGTGTAAGGGGAGCTGAAGATAAAGAGGGGACGGGTCAGGCGGGAGGAATAGGTGACCGCAGGCAGAGGGCACAACCTGGTTGGTGGATGGGAGAAATGAATCTGGTTGGTAGCTGTTTCATTGGTTTTCTGTTTCGAAGTCTCTTCAAACCAAACTGGTGGAGGCTTGACAGCACCAAAGAGTGGCGACATTCATTCCAGCTGCGACAGTGAGGTAAAGGGGACTTGTGCCTCACTACCAGCCTCATGGCCCATGCTGGGGTGCCTAACAATAAGCAGTGTAAAGTTGAACACTTTTTTTTTTGCCTTTGTATTCTATGTTTTGGTTTATTTTTCCATTTTTTGAGATGACACCAGAGAGTGGTGACATATACAACATTTTTCACTGTATTTTGTAACAAAATACACATGACAATAAGTAAAACCAGTCAGGTTATTAATCAACTTTGTGATTCTCTATTACACTTATTGGAGTGAGACAAGACAAAGACATTACCTACCCATAAGCTGCCAACTTATGCATTAATTTAAAATCTTCCCCTGATTTCCAGATACACAGGACCCCAGAGTCATCAGCTGTCACCAGATCTGCAACATACTCCTATAGAATGAAACCAACATCAATCAATCCCAGTAAAACATTCTATTATTGGATACTTGGGGAAAAAAAGGGATATGAGAAAAACTCGGATTGTATTTGGAATACCCCTGTGCAGTGAGCCTTGCTTAAAGTGCCCCACCAGTCCTCTCAAACAGTGCACACTCAGAGTCAAAAGGTGTGGTGCTGGAAAAGTACAGCAGTTTAGGCTGCATAAGCCCTTCATTGCCCGAAATGTTGACTCTCCTGCTCCTCAGATGCTGCCTGACCTGCTGCTGTGGTTTTCCAGCGCCACACTTTTCGACTCTGATCTCCAGCATCTGCAGTCCTCACTTTCAGATCCAATTCAGTGTCACCTCTCAAACACCTTCAGCATTGGCTTCACTTCCCAGAAAATAACATGCAACATACATACACAAAATCATATTATAGTCAAGACCACATGTTTAAAATTTCTTTTATGTCACAAAGGAAGGCGCAGCTATAAACCAAGGAGGCTGTGCACCATGGCTGCAGTTTCAAAAGGTCTTGTTATTGGATCACATCGTGAATCGTATATAATTTAGTGTTTTTCTTGGAGCAGTGAGAATAATCAAATGCCACGGAACCAATGGGTTATGAACTAAGGAGCAACAATATTTTGATTGCCTCCTGACCAGATGACCATAGCCTGTATGTGGCCGGTGCAGTGGAAAACACCTTGAGAAAGCATCAAAAACGACCTAGAGCTTTAGCTTTTGCAGAAGTACCAGGAAGTCCCCAGAAACAGCTAGTTTTCTCTGCAAATCCTCCGGTGAAACTTCGAAGATTTTGGAAAGATACATTCTCAACTAGTGAAAGAAAATGTGCATTGATGTGCAACCAACTTTGTGACAACAATAAAGAACTAAAAGGAATGAATACAATCTGAAAGAAACAACTCAAACTCCTGAGATTCAGACTGATTCGACTGCACTGTGTTTCCATGATTTCTTCTCCCCACCTTTGATTATCCACGTTTTATCTGCCAGAAAAAAGAAGTTAAGTTAAACTGTAAAGAGCTATGAGTTATCAGTTTGTGTTTTGTTTCTCTCATTGGTAAAAACAATCTGTTTGCCATAAATACCTGTTTTTTTTGTTAAGTACAGAAGTCTGGTGAGTATTTTCTGAACCGGGGCTTGTCAGTCAGGTAAATTGGGAAATTTGATTAATTTTTTGAAACATATAGAAATGTTTAAAAATTAGACAATGACTATCAGCCATACCAAGAAATACCAAGACAAAACTAGGCTATGGTCATAGCCATTAATAGACAAAATAACCACTGCCCTTTGACATTTAAGTGGTGTTACCATCACTGAATCCTCCACTATCAACATCCTGAAACTCAACTGGCAATGCCAGATAAATACAGTGGATACACATACAGCTAGGAATACTGCAGTGATTAATTCACCTCCTGAATTCATGGACCAAATCCTGTCCACAAGGTACTAGTCACAAGTGTAATGGAATACTCCCCACTTAACTGGATGGACGCAGCTCCAGCAACACTCAAGAAAATTGGCACCATCCAGAACAAAGCAGCCTGCTTGTTTGACACTGCCTCCACAAGCATCCACTCCCTCCACTGCCAACGTTCAGTAGCAGCAGAGTGTACTATCTATAAAGTGCACTGCAGAAATTCACCAAAGACTGTAGCTTCCAAATACAGGACCATGTAGATCTAGAAGTACTTCAGTAAGGTGTTTGATAAGGTACCCCATAGTAGGTTGATGAAGAAAGTGAAGTCACAAGGGTGTAGTAGTTAGATGGATAGAGAACTAGCTGGGCAGCAGCAGACAGAGCGTAGTAGTGGAAAGGAGTTTCACAAAATGGAGAATTGTGACCAGTGGTGTTATACAGGCTTCGTGTTGGTACCACTGTTGTTTGTGATATACATAAATAATCTCCAGGAAGGTATAGGTGGTCTGATTAGAAGGTTTGCAGATGACATGAAGATTGGTGGGTTAGCAGATAATGAAGGGAAAAGTCAGAGAATGCAGCAGAATATAGATCGATTGGAGAGTTGGAAGGAGAAAAGGCAGATTGAATTCAATCTGGGCAAATGTGAGGTGGTGCATTTGGGAAGATCCAATTCAAGAGTGAACTATATGGTAAATTAGATTAGATTAGATTCCCTACAGTGTGGAAACAGGCCGTTCGGCCCAACAAGTTCACACCTACCCTCTGAAGAGTAACCCGCCCAGACCCATATCCCTCTGACTAATGCACCTAACATTATTGGACAATTTAGAATGGCCAATTCACCTAACCTGCACATCTTTGGACTGTGGGAGGAAACCGGACCACCCGGACAAAAGCCACGTTGACAAAGGGAGAATGTGCAAATGCCACACAGACAGTCGCCCATGGCTAGAATTGAACCTGGGTCCCTGGCGTTGTAAGGCAGCAGTGCTAACCACTGTACAGAGATCTGTACGGAAATCAGGTCCATTGTACCCTGAAGGTGTGTTGGAGAAATTAGCCGAATAAATTAGAGATTACAAAGCACAGTTCGAAGTGAAATTGATAAACAGTTTATTAGTTAGGCAATATTGCAAAGAAAAACTGACCAAGCTGAAATAGCACAGACAATCTGTCCAGGTAGCCGAGAATTCTCTTCTTCGAGCTGAGGATGAAGCCAAGTTTTATAGGAATCTTGTACAATGAGGTTAATTAAAATGGGGAAAGATACAATATATTTGGAAATTTAGTAATCCGGTTACAATGACAATAATTGAAAAACAGTTATCGGCAGAATGTCCTGATTGTTGATAAAATGCAACATCCTGACAGTATCAATGTGATCAAGAGATTCCAGTTCTCTTTGCAGGTTGGTGAGCATGCCTCCTTTGAACCAGTAAGGAGCTCCCATTGTCCTGTCCTGGGAGCGATGTCCTGAATTATTTTCATTAGAAAGACAGAGGTTGAGGGGGGACCTGACTGAGGTCTACAAAATCATAACAGGTATAGAGAGGGTGTTTAGCAAAAAGCCTTTTCCCCCCAGAGTGGAGGACTCAATTACTAGCGGTCATGAGTTCAAGGTGAGAAGGGAAAAGTTTAAGGGAGGTATGCATGGTAAGTTCTTTACGCAGATGGTGATGGGTTCATGAAACGTTGAGGTGATAGAGGTGCACACAATAGCATCATTTAAGATGTATCTAGACAGATATGTGAATGGGCAGGGAGCAGAGGGATACAGATCTTTAGAGAATAGGTGACAGGTTTAGATCGAGGATCTGGATCAGCGCAGGCTTGGAGAGCCAAAGGGCCTGTTCCTGTGCTGTAATTTTCTTTGTTCTTTGACAAGGGCAACAAGTACATGGAAACACCACCATCTGCAAGTTCCCCTCCAAGTTATTCACCATCCTAACTTGGGAAATGTATCGGCATTCCTTCACTGTCATTGGATGAAAATCCTGAAACTCCTTCTCTTAATGACGTTGAGAATCAACCTACGGCATTTGGACTGTAGTGGTTCAAGGTAGCAGCTCATCACCACCTTCGCAAGGGCAACCAGGAATGTGCAATAAATCTGGCCAGCCAGTGATGACCATGTGAGTAAACAAATGCAAACTCTTAATGTTATCGCATCTCTACTTCTTGCATTGTATGAACATTCCAGTTGAGTTAACACAAAGGAAAGTAGATAAAAAAGGACAAAGGAGACCATCAAAACCCAATTTGGTTTGCCTTGCTGCTAATGGCTTCAACGGTTATCTGTCCCAAAATACAATGGGTTAGGAATGAAAGACACAGGAACATAGGTAGCCACTCAGCCCATCAAGACTGCTCCACCATTCAATAAGATCATTGTTGATCAAACACTGCAGTTCCTTTTACACACCCCGAACCCAATATCCCTGTACACAAGTGGAAATCAGAAAAATATCAATTGCCACCTTAACCATATTCAACCTTCCATAGCCCCTCCTTGATAAGAATTACAAACATTCAGAGTATTTGAGTACAGGAGTTGTGACATCATATTGCGCTGTACAGGACATTGGTTAGGCCACTGTTGGAATATTGTGTGCAATTCTCGTCTCCTTCCTATTGGAAAGATGCTGTGAAACATGACAGGGTTCAGGAAATATTGACAAAAATGTTGCCAGGGTTGGAGGATTTGAGTTACAGGCTGGGGCTGTTTTCCCTGGAGTGTCGGAGGCTGAGGGGTGACCTTATAAAGGTTTACAAAATTATTAGGGGCATGGATAGGGTAAATATGCAAAGTCTTTTCCTTGGGGTTAGCGAGTGCAGAACTAGAGGGCATAGGTTTAGGGTGAGAGGAGAAAGATATAAAAGAGATCTAAGGGGCAAAGTTTTCAGAGGGTGTGATGTGTATGGAATGAGCTGCCAGAGGAAGTGGAGGAGGCTGGTACAATTGCAACATGTAAGAGGCATTTGGATGTTATATGAATCGGAAGGGTTTGGAGGGATATGGGCCGGACGCTGGCAGGTGGGACTAGACTGGGTTGGGATATTTGGTTGGCATGGATAGGTTGGACTGAAGGGTCTGTTTCCATGCTGCACATCTCTATGACTCTAATTAAAAGTAAATTCTCCTCTTCTCGGAGATACTGCCATTTACTGTTATTAAAGACTACACTGCACATTTTGGGTGAAGGACATTTCATCTAGGCTGGACAGGAAGCTGGAGAGGAGGGATCCAGTTGTTGTCATCTGGTACTACTTACTTGAATGAATGCATAAAATAAACTAATTCACTGCATAAATGGAGATTAATGGGTAATAACCATTATAGAGATATGGTCATAAGGAAATTGAAGTTGAGAACTGAACATTCAGGGGTAAGAGACCTATTGAAAGAACTGGCAGGAAGGGAAGAATGGTGATATGGCATTCTTAGTACAAGATGGATTTAGTACAATAACAAGAAATGATCTTGGATCGGAAGATGTAGAATCCATATGGAAGGAGGTAAGAAAAAAATAAGGGAACATTGTAGTCATCTAGAGGCTCCATAATAGTCACACAGTGCAAGGACAGATTCGGGATAGTCAACATGGCTTTGAGCGTGGGAAATCATGTCTCACAAATTTGATTGAGCTTTTTGAAAAAGTAACAAAGAAGATTGATGAGGGCAGAGCAGTAGATGTGATCTATATGGACAAGGCGTTCGACAAGGTTCCCCATGGGAGACTGATTAGCAAGGTTAGATCTCATGGAATACAGGGAGAACTAGCCATTTGGATACAGAACTGGCTCAAAGATAGAAGATAAAGGGTGGTGGTGGAGGGCTGTTTTTCAGATTGGAGGCCTGTGACCAGTGGAGTGCCACAAGGATCGGTGCTGGGCCCTCTACTTTTTGTCATTTACATAAATGATTTGGATGCAAGCATAAGAGGTACAGTTAGTAAGTTTGCAGATGACACCAAAATTGGAGGTGTAGTGAACAACGAAGAGGGTTACCTCAGATTACAACAGGATCTGGACCAGATGGGCCAATGGGCTGAGGAGTTGCTGATGGAGTTTAATTCAGATAAGTGCAAGGTGTTACATTCTGGGAAAGCAAATCTTAGCAGGACTTGTACACTTAATGGTAAGGTCCTAGGGAGTGTTGCTAAACAAAGACTCCTTGGGGTGTAGGTTCATAGCTCCTTCAAAGTGAAGTCGCAGGTAGATAGGATAGTGAAGAAGGCGTTTGGAATGCTTACCTTTATTGGTCAGAGTATTGAGTACAGGAGTTGGGAGGTCATGTTGCGGCTGTACAGGACATTGGTTAGGCCACTGTTGGAATATTGCGTGCAATTCTGGTCTCCGTCCTATCGGAAAGATGTTGTGAGACTTGAAAGGGTTCAGAAAAGATTTACAAGGATGTTGCCAGGGTTGGAGGCTGGGGCTGTTTTCCCTGAAGCATCGGGGGCTTATAGAGGTTTACAAAATTATGAGGGGCATGGATAGGATAAATAGACAAAGTCTTTTCCCTGGGGTCGGGTAGTCCAGAACTAGAGGGCATAGGTTTAGGATGAGAGGGGAAAGATATAAAAAAGATGTAAGGGGCAACTTCTTCACGCAGAGGGTGGTATGTGTATGGAATGAGCTGCCAGAAGAAGTGGTGGAGGCTGGTACAATTGCAACATTTAAGAGGCATTTGGATGGGTATATGAATAGGAAGGGTTTGGAGGAATATGG